>NW_028293961.1:0-28698 GCF_964341445.2 Mesoplodon mirus | reverse complement strand
AGATTGATGAAGTACAGGTCGCCGCTTCGATCCCAGTAGGGCCAGTTTTTCATTTTTGCAAAACCCTGGAGAATGAATTTTTAAGAAGCTTTCCCGTACAGGATACAGACCCTAATTTTGAACACTACTGCACCCCAATTTGGCATATAGGCTTCGATTTCGCAGTTGAGAGAGCGTCAGATTGATGAAGTACAGGTCGCTGCTTCGATCCCGGTAGGGCCAGTTTTTTATTTTTGCAAAACCCTGGAGAACGAATTTTCCAACAAACTTCGCCGTACAGGATAGAGACACTAAATTTGAACATAACTACACCCCAATTTGGCATATAGGCTTCGATTTTGCAGTTGAGAGAGCGTGAGATTAATGAAGTACAGGTCGCCGTTTCGATCCCGGTAGGGCCAGTTTTTATTGTTGCAAAACCGTGGAGAATGAATTTTTTAACAAGCTTTCCCGTACAGGATAGAGGCACTATTTTTGAACACTACTGCCCCCAATTTGGCATATAGGCTTCGATTTCGCAGTTGAGAGAGCGTCAGATTGATGAAGTACAGGTCGCCGCTTCGACCCCGGTAAGGCCAGTTTTTCATTTTTGCAAAACCCTGGAGAACGAATTTTTTAACAAACTTCCCCGTACAGGATAGAGACACTAATTTTGAACACTACTACACCGCAATTTGGTATATAGGCTTCGATTTCGCAGTTGAGAGAGCGTCAGACTAATGAAGTACAGGTCGCCGTTTCGATCCCGGAAGGGCCAGTTTTTCATTTTTCGAAAACCCTGGAGAATGAATTTTTTACAAGCTTTCAGGTACAGGATAGAGACAATAATTTTGAACCCTACTACACCCCAATTTGGCATGTAGGCTTCGATTTTGCAGTTGAGAGAGCGTCAGATTGATGAAGTACAGGTCGCCGCTTCGATCCCAGTAGGGCCAGTTTTTCATTTTTGCAAAACCCTGGAGAATGAATTTTTAAGAAGCTTTCCCGTACAGGATACAGACCCTAATTTTGAACACTACTGCACCCCAATTTGGCATATAGGCTTCGATTTCGCAGTTGAGAGAGCGTCAGATTGATGAAGTACAGGTCGCCGCTTCGATCCCAGTAGGGCCAGTTTTTCATTTTTGCTAAACCCTGGAGAATGAATTTTTTAACAAGCTTTCAGGTACTGGATAGAGACACTAATTTTGAACCCTACCACACCCCAATTTGTCATGTTGGCTTCGATTTGCAGTTGAGAGAGCGTGATACTAATGAAGTACAGGTCGCCGTTTCGATCCCGGTAGGGCCAGTTTTTCATTTTTGCAAAACCCTGGAGAACGAATTTTTAACAAACTTCCCCGTACAGGATAGAGACACTAATTTTGAACACTACTACACCGTAATTTGGTATATAGGCTTCGATTTCGCAGTTGAGAGAGCGTCAGACTAATGAAGTACAGGTCGCCGTTTCGATCCCGGAAGGGCCAGTTTTTCATTTTTCGAAAACCCTGGAGAATGAATTTTTTACAAGCTTTCAGGTACAGGATAGAGACAATAATTTTGAACCCTACTACACCCCAATTTGGCATGTAGGCTTCGATTTTGCAGTTGAGAGAGCGTCAGATTGATGAAGTACAGGTCGCCGCTTCGATCCCAGTAGGGCCAGTTTTTCATTTTTGCAAAACCCTGGAGAATGAATTTTTAAGAAGCTTTCCCGTACAGGATACAGACCCTAATTTTGAACACTACTGCACCCCAATTTGGCATGTAGGCTTCGATTTCGCAGTTGAGAGAGCGTCAGATTGATGAAGTACAGGTCGCCGCTTCGATCCCAGTAGGGCCAGTTTTTCATTTTTGCTAAACCCTGGAGAATGAATTTTTTAACAAGCTTTCAGGTACTGGATAGAGACACTAATTTTGAACCCTACTACACCCCAATTTGGCATGTAGGCTTCGATTTTGCAGTTGAGAGAGCGTCAGATTGATGAAGTACAGGTCGCCGTTTCGATCCCGGTAGGGCCAGTTTTTCATTTTTGCAAAACCCTGGAGAATGAATTTTTTAACAATCTTGCCCGTACAGGATAGAGGCACTAATTTTGAACAAAACTACACCCCAATTTGGCATATAGGCTTCGATTTCGCAGTTGAGAGAGCGTCAGATTGATGAAGTACAGGTCGCCGCTTCGACCCCGGTAAGGCCAGTTTTTCATTTTTGCAAAACCCTGGAGAATGAATTTTTTAAGAAGCTTTCCCGTACAGGATACAGACACTAATTTTGAACACTACTGCACCCCAATTTGGCATATAGGCTTCGATTTCGCAGTTGAGAGAGCGTGAGATTAATGAAGTACAGGTCGCCGTTTCGATCTCGGTAGGGCCAGTTTTTATTTTTGCAAAACCGTGGAGAATGAATTTTTAACAAGCTTTCCCGTACAGGATAGAGGCACTAATTTTGAACACTACTGCCCCCAATTTGGCATATAGGCTTCGATTTCGCAGTTGAGAGAGCGTCAGATTGATGAAGTACAGGTCGCCGCTTCGACCCCGGTAAGGCCAGGTTTTCATTTTTGCAAAACCCTGGAGAACGAATTTTTTAACAAACTTCCCCGTACAGGATAGAGACACTAATTTTGAACACTACTACACCGCAATTTGGTATATAGGCTTCGATTTCGCAGTTGAGAGAGCGTCAGACTAATGAAGTACAGGTCGCCGTTTCGATCCCGGAAGGGCCAGTTTTTCATTTTTCGAAAACCCTGGAGAATGAATTTTTTACAAGCTTTCAGGTACAGGATAGAGACACTAATTTTGAACCCTACTACACCCCAATTTGGCATGTAGGCTTCGATTTTGCAGTTGAGAGAGCGTCAGATTGATGAAGAACAGGTCGCCGCTTCGATCCCAGTAGGGCCAGTTTTTCATTTTTTGCAAAACCCTGGAGAATGAATTTTTTAAGAAGCTTTCCCGTACAGGATACAGACCCTAATTTTGAACACTACTGCACCCCAATTTGGCATATAGGCTTCGATTTCGCAGTTGAGAGAGCGTCAGATTGATGTAGTACAGGTCGCCGCTTCGATCCCAGTAGGGCCAGTTTTTCATTTTTGCAAAACCCTGGAGAATGAATTTTTTAACAAGCTTTCAGGTACTGGATAGAGACACTAATTTTGAACCCTACCACACCCCAAATTGTCATGTTGGCTTCGATTTGCAGTTGAGAGAGCGTCAGATTGATGAAGTACAGGTCGCCGCTTCGATCCCAGTAGGGCCAGTTTTTCATTTTTGCAAAACCCTGGAGAATGAATTTTTTAACAAGCTTTCAGGTACTGGATAGAGACACTAATTTTGAACCCTACCACACCCCAATTTGTCATGTTGGCTTCGATTTGCAGTTGAGAGAGCGTGATACTAATGAAGTACAGGTCGCCGTTTCGATCCCGGTAGGGCCAGTTTTTCATTTTTGCAAAACCCTGGAGAATGAATTTTTTAACAATCTTGCCCGTACAAGATAGAGGCACTAATTTTGAACAAAACTACACCCCAATTTGGCATATAGGCTTCGATTTCGCAGTTGAGAGAGCGTCAGATTGATGAAGTACAGGTCGCCGCTTCGACCCCGGTAAGGCCAGTTTTTCATTTTTGCAAAACCCTGGAGAATGAATTTTTTAAGAAGCTTTCCCGTACAGGATACAGACACTAATTTTGAACACTACTGCACCCCAATTTGGCATATAGGCTTCGATTTCGCAGTTGAGAGAGCGTGAGATTAATGAAGTACAGGTCGCCGTTTCGATCTCGGTAGGGCCAGTTTTTATTTTTGCAAAACCGTGGAGAATGAATTTTTTAACAAGCTTTCCCGTACAGGATAGAGGCACTAATTTTGAACACTACTGCCCCCAATTTGGCATATAGGCTTCGATTTCGCAGTTGAGAGAGCGTCAGATTGATGAAGTACAGGTCGCCGCTTCGACCCCGGTAAGGCCAGGTTTTCATTTTTGCAAAACCCTGGAGAACGAATTTTTTTAACAAACTTCCCCGTTCAGGATAGAGACACTAATTTTGAACACTACTACACCGCAATTTGGTATATAGGCTTCGATTTCGCCGTTGAGAGAGCGTCAGACTAATGAAGTACAGGTCGCCGTTTCGATCCCGGAAGGGCCAGTTTTTCATTTTTCGAAAACCCTGGAGAATGAATTTTTTACAAGCTTTCAGGTACAGGATAGAGACACTAATTTTGAACCCTACTACACCCCAATTTGGCATGTAGGCTTCGATTTTGCAGTTGAGAGAGCGTCAGATTGATGAAGTACAGGTCGCCGCTTCGATCCCAGTAGGGCCAGTTTTTCATTTTTGCAAAACCCTGGAGAATGAATTTTTTAAGAAGCTTTCCCGTACAGGATACAGACCCTAATTTTGAACACTACTGCACCCCAATTTGGCATATAGGCTTCGATTTCGCAGTTGAGAGAGCGTCAGATTGATGAAGTACAGGTCGCCGCTTCGATCCCAGTAGGGCCAGTTTTTCATTTTTGCAAAACCCTGGAGAATGAATTTTTTAACAAGCTTTCAGGTACTGGATAGAGACACTAATTTTGAACCCTACCACACCCCAATTTGTCATGTTGGCTTCGATTTGCAGTTGAGAGAGCGTGATACTAATGAAGTACAGGTCGCCGTTTCGATCCCGGTAGGGCCAGTTTTTCATTTTTGCAAAACCCTGGAGAATGAATTTTTTAACAATCTTGCCCGTACAGGATAGAGGCACTAATTTTGAACAAAACTACACCCCAATTTGGCATATAGGCTTCGATTTCGCAGTTGAGAGAGCGTCAGATTGATGAAGTACAGGTCGCCGCTTCGACCCCGGTAAGGCCAGTTTTTCATTTTTGGAAAACCCTGGAGAACGAATTTTTTAACAAACTTCCCCGTACAGGATAGAGACACTAATTTTGAACACTACTACACCGCAATTTGGTATATAGGCTTCGATTTCGCAGTTGAGAGAGCGTCAGACTAATGAAGTACAGGTCGCCGTTTCGATCCCGGAAGGGCCAGTTTTTCATTTTTCGAAAACCCTGGAGAATGAATTTTTTACAAGCTTTCAGGTACAGGATAGAGACACTAATTTTGAACCCTACTACACCCCAATTTGGCATGTAGGCTTCGATTTTGAAGTTGAGAGAGCGTCAGATTGATGAAGTACAGGTCGCCGCTTCGATCCCAGTAGGGCCAGTTTTTCATTTTTGCAAAACCCTGGAGAATGAATTTTTTAAGAAGCTTTCCCGTACAGGATACAGACCCTAATTTTGAACACTACTGCACCCCAATTTGGCATATAGGCTTCGATTTCGCAGTTGAGAGAGCGTCAGATTGATGAAGTACAGGTCGCCGCTTCGACCCCGGTAAGGCCAGTTTTTCATTTTTGGAAAACCCTGGAGAACGAATTTTTTAACAAACTTCCCCGTACAGGATAGAGACACTAATTTTGAACACTACTACACCGCAATTTGGTATATAGGCTTCGATTTCGCAGTTGAGAGAGCGTCAGACTAATGAAGTACAGGTCGCCGTTTCGATCCCGGAAGGGCCAGTTTTTCATTTTTCGAAAACCCTGGAGAATGAATTTTTTACAAGCTTTCAGGTACAGGATAGAGACACTAATTTTGAACCCTACTACACCCCAATTTGGCATGTAGGCTTCGATTTTGAAGTTGAGAGAGCGTCAGATTGATGAAGTACAGGTCGCCGCTTCGATCCCAGTAGGGCCAGTTTTTCATTTTTGCAAAACCCTGGAGAATGAATTTTTTAAGAAGCTTTCCCGTACAGGATACAGACCCTAATTTTGAACACTACTGCACCCCAATTTGGCATATAGGCTTCGATTTCGCAGTTGAGAGAGCGTCAGATTGATGAAGTACAGGTCGCCGCTTCGATCCCAGTAGGGCCAGTTTTTCATTTTTGCAAAACCCTGGAGAATGAATTTTTTAACAAGCTTTCAGGTACTGGATAGAGACACTAATTTTGAACCCTACCACACCCCAATTTGTCATGTTGGCTTCGATTTGCAGTTGAGAGAGCGTGATACTAATGAAGTACAGGTCGCCGTTTCGATCCCGGTAGGGCCAGTTTTTCATTTTTGCAAAACCCTGGAGAATGAATTTTTTAACAATCTTGCCCGTACAGGATAGAGGCACTAATTTTGAACAAAACTACACCCCAATTTGGCATATAGGCTTCGATTTCGCAGTTGAGAGAGCGTCAGATTGATGAAGTACAGGTCGCCGCTTCGACCCCGGTAAGGCCAGTTTTTCATTTTTGCAAAAACCTGGAGAATGAATTTTTTAAGAAGCTTTCCCGTACAGGATACAGACACTAATTTTGAACACTACTGCACCCCAATTTGGCATATAGGCTTCGATTTCGCAGTTGAGAGAGCGTGAGATTAATGAAGTACAGGTCGCCGTTTCGATCTCGGTAGGGCCAGTTTTTATTTTTGCAAAACCGTGGAGAATGAATTTTTTAACAAGCTTTCCCGTACAGGATAGAGGCACTAATTTTGAACACTACTGCCCCCAATTTGGCATATAGGCCTCGATTTCGCAGTTGAGAGAGCGTCAGATTGATGAAGTACAGGTCGCCGCTTCGACCCGGTAAGGCCAGGTTTTCATTTTTGCAAAACCCTGGAGAACGAATTTTTTAACAAACTTCCCCGTACAGGATAGAGCCACTAACTTTGAACACTACTACACCGCAATTTGGTATATAGGCTTCGATTTCGCAGTTGAGAGAGCGTCAGACTAATGAAGTACAGGTCGCCGTTTCGATCCCGGAAGGGCCAGTTTTTCATTTTTCGAAAACCCTGGAGAATGAATTTTTTACAAGCTTTCAGGTACAGGATAGAGACACTAATTTTGAACCCTACTACACCCCAATTTGGCATGTAGGCTTCTATTTTGCAGTTGAGAGAGCGTCAGATTGATGAAGTACAGGTCGCCGCTTCGATCCCAGTAGGGCCAGTTTTTCATATTTGCAAAACCCTGGAGAATGAATTTTTTAAGAAGCTTTCCCGTACAGGATACAGACACTAATTTTGAACACTACTGCACCCCAATTTGGCATATAGGCTTCGATTTCGCAGTTGAGAGAGCGTCAGATTGATGAAGTACAGGTCGCCGTTTCGATCCCGGTAGGGCCAGTTTTTATTGTTGCAAAACCGTGGAGAATGAATTTTTTAACAAGCTTTCCCGTACAGGATAGAGGCACTAATTTTGAACACTACTGCCCCCAATTTGGCATATAGGCTTCGATTTCGCAGTTGAGAGAGCGTCAGATTGATGAAGTACAGGTCGCCGCTTCGACCCCGGTAAGGCCAGTTTTTCATTTTTGCAAAACCCTGGAGAACGAATTTTTTAACAAACTTCCCCGTACAGGATAGAGACACTAATTTTGAACACTACTACACCGCAATTTGGTATATAGGCTTCGATTTCGCAGTTGAGAGAGCGTCAGACTAATGAAGTACAGGTCGCCGTTTCGATCCCGGAAGGGCCAGTTTTTCATTTTTCGAAAACCCTGGAGAATGAATTTTTTACAAGCTTTCAGGTACAGGATAGAGACAATAATTTTGAACACTACTGCACCCCAATTTGGCATATAGGCTTCGATTTCGCAGTTGAGAGAGCGTCAGACTAATGAAGTACAGGTCGCCGTTTCGATCCCGGAAGGGCCAGTTTTTCATTTTTCGAAAACCCTGGAGAATGAATTTTTTACAAGCTTTCAGGTACAGGATAGAGACAATAATTTTGAACCCTACTACACCCCAATTTGGCATGTAGGCTTCGATTTTGCAGTTGAGAGAGCGTCAGATTGATGAAGTACAGGTCGCCGCTTCGACCCCGGTAAGGCCAGGTTTTCATTTTTGCAAAACCCTGGAGAACGAATTTTTTAACAAACTTCCCCGTACAGGATAGAGCCACTAACTTTGAACACTACTACACCGCAATTTGGTATATAGGCTTCGATTTCGCAGTTGAGAGAGCGTCAGACTAATGAAGTACAGGTCGCCGTTTCGATCCCGGAAGGGCCAGTTTTTCATTTTTCGAAAACCCTGGAGAATGAATTTTTTACAAGCTTTCAGGTACAGGATAGAGACACTAATTTTGAACCCTACTACACCCCAATTTGGCATGTAGGCTTCGATTTTGCAGTTGAGAGAGCGTCAGATTGATGAAGTACAGGTCGCCGCTTCGATCCCAGTAGGGCCAGTTTTTCATTTTTGCAAAACCCTGGAGAACGAATTTTTTAACAAACTTCCCCGTAAAGGATAGAGACACTAATTTTGAACCCTACTACACCCCAATTTGGCATGTAGGCTTCGATTTTGCAGTTGAGAGAGCGTCAGATTGATGAAGTACAGGTCGCCGCTTCGATCCCAGTAGGGCCAGTTTTTCATATTTGCAAAACCCTGGAGAATGAATTTTTTAAGAAGCTTTCCCGTACAGGATACAGACACTAATTTTGAACACTACTGCACCCCAATTTGGCATATAGGCTTCGATTTCGCAGTTGAGAGAGCGTCAGATTGATGAAGTACAGGTCGCCGTTTCGATCCCGGTAGGGCCAGTTTTTATTGTTGCAAAACCGTGGAGAATGAATTTTTTAACAAGCTTTCCCGTACAGGATAGAGACACTAATTTTGAACACTACTACACCGCAATTTGGTATATAGGCTTCGATTTCGCAGTTGAGAGAGCGTCAGACTAATGAAGTACAGGTCGCCGTTTCGATCCCGGAAGGGCCAGTTTTTCATTTTTCGAAAACCCTGGAGAATGAATTTTTTACAAGCTTTCAGGTACAGGATAGAGACAATAATTTTGAACCCTACTACACCCCAATTTGGCATGTAGGCTTCGATTTTGCAGTTGAGAGAGCGTCAGATTGATGAAGTACAGGTCGCCGCTTCGATCCCAGTAGGGCCAGGTTTTCATTTTTGCAAAACCCTGGAGAACGAATTTTTTAACAAACTTCCCCGTACAGGATAGAGCCACCAATTTTGAACACTACTGCACCCCAATTTGGCATATAGGCTTCGATTTCGCAGTTGAGAGAGCGTCAGATTGATGAAGTACAGGTCGCCGTTTCGATCCCGGTAGGGCCAGTTTTTATTGTTGCAAAACCGTGGAGAATGATTTTTTTAACAAGCTTTCCCGTACAGGATAGAGGCACTAATTTTGAACACTACTGCCCCCAATTTGGCATATAGGCTTCGATTTCGCAGTTGAGAGAGCGTCAGATTGATGAAGTACAGGTCGCCGCTTCGATCCCAGTAGGGCCAGTTTTTCATTTTTGCAAAACCCTGGAGAATGGATTTTTTAACAATCTTGCCCGTACAGGATAGAGGCACTAATTTTGAACAAAACTACACCCCAATTTGGCATATAGGCTTCGATTTCGCAGTTGAGAGAGCGTCAGATTGATGAAGTACAGGTCGCCGCTTCGACCCCGGTAAGGCCAGTTTTTCATTTTTGCAAAACCCTGGAGAATGAATTTTTTAAGAAGCTTTCCCGTACAGGATACAGACACTAATTTTGAACACTACTGCACCCCAATTTGGCATATAGGCTTCGATTTCGCAGTTGAGAGAGCGTGAGATTAATGAAGTACAGGTCGCCGTTTCGATCTCGGTAGGGCCAGTTTTTATTTTTGCAAAACCGTGGAGAATGAATTTTTTAACAAGCTTTCCCGTACAGGATAGAGGCACTAATTTTGAACACTACTGCCCCCAATTTGGCATATAGGCTTCGATTTCGCAGTTGAGAGAGCGTCAGATTGATGAAGTACAGGTCGCCGCTTCGACCCCGGTAAGGCCAGGTTTTCATTTTTGCAAAACCCTGGAGAACGAATTTTTTAACAAACTTCCCCGTACAGGATAGAGACACTAATTTTTAACACTACTACACCGCAATTTGGTATATAGGCTTCGATTTCGCAGTTGAGAGAGCGTCAGACTAATGAAGTACAGGTCGCCGTTTCGATCCCGGAAGGGCCAGTTTTTCATTTTTCGAAAACCCTGGAGAATGAATTTTTTACAAGCTTTCAGGTACAGGATAGAGACACTAATTTTGAACCCTATTACACCCCAATTTGGCATGTAGGCTTCGATTTTGCAGTTGAGAGAGCGTCAGATTGATGAAGTACAGGTCGCCGCTTCGATCCCAGTAGGGCCAGTTTTTCATTTTTGCAAAACCCTGGAGAATGAATTTTTTAAGAAGCTTTCCCGTACAGGATACAGACCCTAATTTTGAACACTACTGCACCCCAATTTGGCATATAGGCTTCGATTTCGCAGTTGAGAGAGCGTCAGATTGATGAAGTACAGGTCGCCGCTTCGATCCCAGTAGGGCCAGTTTTTCATTTTTGCAAAACCCTGGAGAATGAATTTTTTAACAAGCTTTCAGGTACTGGATAGAGACACTAATTTTGAACCCTACCACACCCCAATTTGTCATGTTGGCTTCGATTTGCAGTTGAGAGAGCGTGATACTAATGAAGTACAGGTCGCCGTTTCGATCCCGGTAGGGCCAGTTTTTCATTTTTGCAAAACCCTGGAGAATGAATTTTTTAAAAATCTTGCCCGTACAGGATAGAGGCACTAATTTTGAACAAAACTACACCCCAATTTGGCATATAGGCTTCGATTTCGCAGTTGAGAGAGCGTCAGATTGATGAAGTACAGGTCGCCGCTTCGACCCCGGTAAGGCCAGTTTTTCATTTTTGGAAAACCCTGGAGAACGAATTTTTTAACAAACTTCCCCGTACAGGATAGAGACACTAATTTTGAACACTACTACACCGCAATTTGGTATATAGGCTTCGATTTCGCAGTTGAGAGAGCGTCAGACTAATGAAGTACAGGTCGCCGTTTCGATCCCGGAAGGGCCAGTTTTTCATTTTTCGAAAACCCTGGAGAATGAATTTTTTACAAGCTTTCAGGTACAGGATAGAGACACTAATTTTGAACCCTACTACTCCCCAATTTGGCATGTAGGCTTCGATTTTGCAGTTGAGAGAGCGTCAGATTGATGAAGTACAGGTCGCCGCTTCGATCCCAGTAGGGCCAGTTTTTCATTTTTGCAAAACCCTGGAGAATGAATTTTTTAACAAGCTTTCAGGTACTGGATAGAGACACTAATTTTGAACCCTACCACACCCCAATTTGTCATGTTGGCTTCGATTTGCAGTTGAGAGAGCGTGATACTAATGAAGTACAGGTCGCCGTTTCGATCCCGGAAGGGCCAGTTTTTCATTTTTCGAAAACCCTGGAGAATGAATTTTTTACAAGCTTTCAGGTACAGGATAGAGACACTAATTTTGAACCCTACTACACCCCAATTTGGCATGTAGGCTTCGATTTTGCAGTTGAGAGAGCGTCAGATTGATGAAGTACAGGTCGCCGCTTCGATCCCAGTAGGGCCAGTTTTTCATTTTTGCAAAACCCTGGAGAATGAATTTTTTAACAATCTTGCCCGTACAGGATAGAGGCACTAATTTTGAACAAAACTACCCCCCAATTTGGCATATAGGCTTCGATTTCGCAGTTGAGAGAGCGTCAGATTGATGAAGTACAGGTCGCCGCTTCGACCCCGGTAAGGCCAGTTTTTCATTTTTGGAAAACCCTGGAGAACGAATTTTTTAACAAACTTCCCCGTACAGGATAGAGACACTAATTTTGAACACTACTACACCGCAATTTGGTATATAGGCTTCGATTTCGCAGTTGAGAGAGCGTCAGACTAATGAAGTACAGGTCGCCGTTTCGATCCCGGAAGGGCCAGTTTTTCATTTTTCGAAAACCCTGGAGAATGAATTTTTTACAAGCTTTCAGGTACAGGATAGAGACACTAATTTTGAACCCTACTACACCCCAATTTGGCATGTAGGCTTCGATTTTGCAGTTGAGAGAGCGTCAGATTGATGAAGTACAGGTCGCCGCTTCGATCCCAGTAGGGCCAGTTTTTCATTTTTGCAAAACCCTGGAGAATGAATTTTTTAAGAAGCTTTCCCGTACAGGATACAGACCCTAATTTTGAACACTACTGCACCCCAATTTGGCATATAGGCTTCGATTTGCAGTTGAGAGAGCGTGATACTAATGAAGTACAGGTCGCCGTTTCGATCCCGGAAGGGCCAGTTTTTCATTTTTCGAAAACCCTGGAGAATGAATTTTTTACAAGCTTTCAGGTACAGGATAGAGACACTAATTTTGAACCCTACTACACCCCAATTTGGCATGTAGGCTTCGATTTTGCAGTTGAGAGAGCGTCAGATTGATGAAGTACAGGTCGCCGCTTCGATCCCAGTAGGGCCAGTTTTTCATTTTTGCAAAACCCTGGAGAATGAATTTTTTAACAATCTTGCCCGTACAGGATAGAGGCACTAATTTTGAACAAAACTACCCCCCAATTTGGCATATAGGCTTCGATTTCGCAGTTGAGAGAGCGTCAGATTGATGAAGTACAGGTCGCCGCTTCGACCCCGGTAAGGCCAGTTTTTCATTTTTGGAAAACCCTGGAGAACGAATTTTTTAACAAACTTCCCCGTACAGGATAGAGACACTAATTTTGAACACTACTACACCGCAATTTGGTATATAGGCTTCGATTTCGCAGTTGAGAGAGCGTCAGACTAATGAAGTACAGGTCGCCGTTTCGATCCCGGAAGGGCCAGTTTTTCATTTTTCGAAAACCCTGGAGAATGAATTTTTTACAAGCTTTCAGGTACAGGATAGAGACACTAATTTTGAACCCTACTACACCCCAATTTGGCATGTAGGCTTCGATTTTGCAGTTGAGAGAGCGTCAGATTGATGAAGTACAGGTCGCCGCTTCGATCCCAGTAGGGCCAGTTTTTCATTTTTGCAAAACCCTGGAGAATGAATTTTTTAAGAAGCTTTCCCGTACAGGATACAGACCCTAATTTTGAACACTACTGCACCCCAATTTGGCATATAGGCTTCGATTTCGCAGTTGAGAGAGCGTCAGATTGATGAAGTACAGGTCGCCGCTTCGATCCCAGTAGGGCCAGTTTTTCATTTTTGCAAAACCCTGGAGAATGAATTTTTTAACAAGCTTTCAGGTACTGGATAGAGACACTAATTTTGAACCCTACCACACCCCAATTTGTCATGTTGGCTTCGATTTGCAGTTGAGAGAGCGTGATACTAATGAAGTACAGGTCGCCGTTTCGATCCCGGTAGGGCCAGTTTTTCATTTTTGCAAAACCCTGGAGAATGAATTTTTTAACAATCTTGCCCGTACAGGATAGAGGCACTAATTTTGAACAAAACTACACCCCAATTTGGCATATAGGCTTCGATTTCGCAGTTGAGAGAGCGTCAGATTGATGAAGTACAGGTCGCCGCTTCAACCCCGGTAAGGCCAGGTTTTCATTTTTGCAAAACCCTGGAGAATGAATTTTTTAAGAAGCTTTCCCGTACAGGATACAGACCCTAATTTTGAACACTACTGCACCCCAATTTGGCATATAGGCTTCGATTTCGCAGTTGAGAGAGCGTCAGATTGATGAAGTACAGGTCGCCGCTTCGATCCCAGTAGGGCCAGTTTTTCATTTTTGCAAAACCCTGGAGAATGAATTTTTTAACAAGCTTTCAGGTACTGGATAGAGACACTAATTTTGAACCCTACCACACCCCAATTTGTCATGTTGGCTTCGATTTGCAGTTGAGAGAGCGTGATACTAATGAAGTACAGGTCGCCGTTTCGATCCCGGTAGGGCCAGTTTTTCATTTTTGGAAAACCCTGGAGAACGAATTTTTTAACAAACTTCCCCGTACAGGATAGAGACACTAATTTTGAACACTACTACACCGCAATTTGGTATATAGGCTTCGATTTCGCAGTTGAGAGAGCGTCAGACTAATGAAGTACAGGTCGCCGTTTCGATCCCGGAAGGGCCAGTTTTTCATTTTTCGAAAACCCTGGAGAATGAATTTTTTACAAGCTTTCAGGTACAGGATAGAGACACTAATTTTGAACCCTACTACACCCCAATTTGGCATGTAGGCTTCGATTTTGCAGTTGAGAGAGCGTCAGATTGATGAAGTACAGGTCGCCGCTTCGATCCCAGTAGGGCCAGTTTTTCATTTTTGCAAAACCCTGGAGAATGAATTTTTTAAGAAGCTTTCCCGTACAGGATACAGACCCTAATTTTGAACACTACTGCACCCCAATTTGGCATATAGGCTTCGATTTCGCAGTTGAGAGAGCGTCAGATTGATGAAGTACAGGTCGCCGCTTCGATCCCAGTAGGGCCAGTTTTTCATTTTTGCAAAACCCTGGAGAATGAATTTTTTAACAAGCTTTCAGGTACTGGATAGAGACACTAATTTTGAACCCTACCACACCCCAATTTGTCATTTTGGCTTCGATTTGCAGTTGAGAGAGCGTAATACTAATGAAGTACAGGTCGCCGTTTCGATCCCGGTAGGGCCAGTTTTTCATTTTTGCAAAACCCTGGAGAATGAATTTTTTAACAATCTTGCCCGTACAGGATAGAGGCACTAATTTTGAACAAAACTACACCCCAATTTGGCATATAGGCTTCGATTTCGCAGTTGAGAGAGCGTCAGATTGATGAAGTACAGGTCGCCGCTTCAACCCCGGTAAGGCCAGGTTTTCATTTTTGCAAAACCCTGGAGAATGAATTTTTTAAGAAGCTTTCCCGTACAGGATACAGACCCTAATTTTGAACACTACTGCACCCCAATTTGGCATATAGGCTTCGATTTCGCAGTTGAGAGAGCGTCAGATTGATGAAGTACAGGTCGCCGCTTCGATCCCAGTAGGGCCAGTTTTTCATTTTTGCAAAACCCTGGAGAATGAATTTTTTAACAAGCTTTCAGGTACTGGATAGAGACACTAATTTTGAACCCTACCACACCCCAATTTGTCATGTTGGCTTCGATTTGCAGTTGAGAGAGCGTGATACTAATGAAGTACAGGTCGCCGTTTCGATCCCGGTAGGGCCAGTTTTTCATTTTTGCAAAACCCTGGAGAATGAATTTTTTAACAATCTTGCCCGTACAGGATAGAGGCACTAATTTTGAACAAAACTACACCCCAATTTGGCATATAGGCTTCGATTTCGCAGTTGAGAGAGCGTCAGATTGATGATGTACAGGTCGCCGCTTCGACCCCGGTAAGGCCAGTTTTTCATTTTTGCAAAACCCTGGAGAATGAATTTTTTAAGAAGCTTTCCCGTACAGGATACAGACACTAATTTTGAACACTACTGCACCCCAATTTGTCATGTTGGCTTCGATTTGCAGTTGAGAGAGCGTGATACTAATGAAGTACAGGTCGCCGTTTCGATCCCGGTAGGGCCAGTTTTTCATTTTTGCAAAACCCTGGAGAATGAATTTTTTAACAATCTTGCCCGTACAGGATAGAGGCACTAATTTTGAACAAAACTACACCCCAATTTGGCATATAGGCTTCGATTTCGCAGTTGAGAGAGCGTCAGATTGATGAAGTACAGGTCGCCGCTTCGACCCCGGTAAGGCCAGTTTTTCATTTTTGCAAAACCCTGGAGAATGAATTTTATAAGAAGCTTTCCCGTACAGGATACAGACACTAATTTTGAACACTACTGCACCCCAATTTGGCATATAGGCTTCGATTTCGCAGTTGAGAGAGCGTGAGATTAATGAAGTACAGGTCGCCGTTTCGATCTCGGTAGGGCCAGTTTTTAGTTTTGCAAAACCGTGGAGAATGAATTTTTTAACAAGCTTTCCCGTAGAGGATAGAGGCACTAATTTTGAACACTACTGCCCCCAATTTGGCATATAGGCTTCGATTTCGCAGTTGAGAGAGCGTCAGATTGATGAAGTACAGGTCGCCGCTTCGACCCCGGTAAGGCCAGGTTTTCATTTTTGCAAAACCCTGGAGAATGAATTTTTTAAGAAGCTTTCCCGTACAGGATACAGACCCTAATTTTGAACACTACTGCACCCCAATTTGGCATATAGGCTTCGATTTCGCAGTTGAGAGAGCGTCAGATTGATGAAGTACAGGTCGCCGCTTCGATCCCAGTAGGGCCAGTTTTTCATTTTTGCAAAACCCTGGAGAATGAATTTTTTAACAAGCTTTCAGGTACTGGATAGAGACACTAATTTTGAACAAAACTACACCCCAATTTGGCATATAGGCTTCGATTTCGCAGTTGAGAGAGCGTCAGATTGATGAAGTACAGGTCGCCGCTTCGACCCCGGTAAGGCCAGTTTTTCATTTTTGCAAAACCCTGGAGAATGAATTTTATAAGAAGCTTTCCCGTACAGGATACAGACACTAATTTTGAACACTACTGCACCCCAATTTGGCATATAGGCTTCGATTTCGCAGTTGAGAGAGCGTGAGATTAATGAAGTACAGGTCGCCGTTTCGATCTCGGTAGGGCCAGTTTTTAGTTTTGCAAAACCGTGGAGAATGAATTTTTTAACAAGCTTTCCCGTACAGGATAGAGGCACTAATTTTGAACACTACTGCCCCCAATTTGGCATATAGGCTTCGATTTCGCAGTTGAGAGAGCGTCAGATTGATGAAGTACAGGTCGCCGCTTCGACCCCGGTAAGGCCAGGTTTTCATTTTTGCAAAACCCTGGAGAATGAATTTTTTAAGAAGCTTTCCCGTACAGGATACAGACCCTAATTTTGAACACTACTGCACCCCAATTTGGCATATAGGCTTCGATTTCGCAGTTGAGAGAGCGTCAGATTGATGAAGTACAGGTCGCCGCTTCGATCCCAGTAGGGCCAGTTTTTCATTTTTGCAAAACCCTGGAGAATGAATTTTTTAACAAGCTTTCAGGTACTGGATAGAGACACTAATTTTGAACCCTACCACACCCCAATTTGTCATGTTGGCTTCGATTTGCAGTTGAGAGAGCGTGATACTAATGAAGTACAGGTCGCCGTTTCGATCCCGGTAGGGCCAGTTTTTCATTTTTGCAAAACCCTGGAGAATGAATTTTTTAACAATCTTGCCCGTACAGGATAGAGGCACTAATTTTGAACAAAACTACACCCCAATTTGGCATATAGGCTTCGATTTCGCAGTTGAGAGAGCGTCAGATTGATGAAGTACAGGTCGCCGCTTCGACCCCGGTAAGGCCAGTTTTTCATTTTTGCAAAACCCTGGAGAATGAATTTTATAAGAAGCTTTCCCGTACAGGATACAGACACTAATTTTGAACACTACTGCACCCCAATTTGGCATATAGGCTTCGATTTCGCAGTTGAGAGAGCGTGAGATTAATGAAGTACAGGTCGCCGTTTCGATCTCGGTAGGGCCAGTTTTTAGTTTTGCAAAACCGTGGAGAATGAATTTTTTAACAAGCTTTCCCGTACAGGATAGAGGCACTAATTTTGAACACTACTGCCCCCAATTTGGCATATAGGCTTCGATTTCGCAGTTGAGAGAGCGTCAGATTGATGAAGTACAGGTCGCCGCTTCGACCCCGGTAAGGCCAGGTTTTCATTTTTGCAAAACCCTGGAGAATGAATTTTTTAAGAAGCTTTCCCGTACAGGATACAGACCCTAATTTTGAACACTACTGCACCCCAATTTGGCATATAGGCTTCGATTTCGCAGTTGAGAGAGCGTCAGATTGATGAAGTACAGGTCGCCGCTTCGATCCCAGTAGGGCCAGTTTTTCATTTTTGCAAAACCCTGGAGAATGAATTTTTTAACAAGCTTTCAGGTACTGGATAGAGACACTAATTTTGAACCCTACCACACCCCAATTTGTCATGTTGGCTTCGATTTGCAGTTGAGAGAGCGTGATACTAATGAAGTACAGGTCGCCGTTTCGATCCCGGTAGGGCCAGTTTTTCATTTTTGCAAAACCCTGGAGAATGAATTTTTTAACAATCTTGCCCGTACAGGATAGAGGCACTAATTTTGAACAAAACTACACCCCAATTTGGCATATAGGCTTCGATTTCGCAGTTGAGAGAGCGTCAGATTGATGAAGTACAGGTCGCCGCTTCGACCCCGGTAAGGCCAGTTTTTCATTTTTGCAAAACCCTGGAGAATGAATTTTTTAAGAAGCTTTCCCGTACAGGATACAGACACTAATTTTGAACACTACTGCACCCCAATTTGGCATATAGGCTTCGATTTCGCAGTTGAGAGAGCGTGAGATTAATGAAGTACAGGTCGCCGTTTCGATCTCGGTAGGGCCAGTTTTTATTTTTGCAAAACCGTGGAGAATGAATTTTTTAACAAGCTTTCCCGTACAGGATAGAGGCACTAATTTTGAACACTACTGCCCCCAATTTGGCATATAGGCTTCGATTTCGCAGTTGAGAGAGCGTCAGATTGATGAAGTACAGGTCGCCGCTTCGACCCCGGTAAGGCCAGTTTTTCATTTTTGCAAAACCCTGGAGAACGAATTTTTTAACAAACTTCCCCGTACAGGAGAGAGACACTAATTTTGAACACTACTGCACCGCAATTTGGTATATAGGCTTCGATTTTGCAGTTGAGAGAGCGTCAGACTAATGAAGAACAGGTCGCCGTTTCGATCCCGGAAGGGCCAGTTTTTCATTTTTCGAAAACCTTGGAGAATGAATTTTTTACAAGCTTTCAGGTACAGGATAGAGACACTAATTTTGAACCCTACTGCACCCCAATTTGGCATATAGGCTTCGATTTCGCAGTTGAGAGAGCGTCAGATTGATGAAGTACAGGTCGCCGCTTACCCCGGTAAGGCCAGTTTTTCATTTTTGCAAAACCCTGGAGAACGAATTTTTTAACAAACTTCCCCGTACAGGATAGAGACACTAATTTTGAACACTACTGCACCGCAATTTGGTATATAGGCTTCGATTTTGCAGTTGAGAGAGCGTCAGACTAATGAAGTACAGGTCGCCGTTTCGATCTCGGTAGGGCCAGTTTTTATTTTTGCAAAACCGTGGAGAATGAATTTTTTAACAAGCTTTCCCGTACAGGATAGAGGCACTAATTTTGAACACTACTGCCCCCAATTTGGCATATAGGCTTCGATTTCGCAGTTGAGAGAGCGTGAGATTAATGAAGTACAGGTCGCCGTTTCGATCTCGGTAGGGCCAGTTTTTATTTTTGCAAAACCGTGGAGAATGAATTTTTTAACAAGCTTTCCCGTACAGGATAGAGGCACTAATTTTGAACCCTACTACACCCCAATTTGGCATGTAGGCTTCGATTTTGCAGTTGAGAGAGCGTCAGATTGATGAAGTACAGGTCGCCGCTTCGATCCCAGTAGGGCCAGTTTTTCATTTTTGCAAAACCCTGGAGAATGAATTTTTTAAGAAGCTTTCCCGTACAGGATACAGACACTAATTTTGAACACTACTGCACCCCAATTTGGCATATAGGCTTCGATTTCGCAGTTGAGAGAGCGTCAGATTGATGAAGTACAGGTCGCCGCTTCGATCCCAGTAGGGCCAGTTTTTCATTTTTGCAAAACCCTGGAGAATGAATTTTTTAAGAAGCTTTCCCGTACAGGATACTGACACTAATTTTGAACACTACTGCACCCCAATTTGGCATATAGGCTTCGATTTCGCAGTTGAGAGAGCGTCAGATTGATGAAGTACAGGTCGCCGCTTCGACCCCGGTAAGGCCAGTTTTTCATTTTTGCAAAACCCTGGAGAACGAATTTTTTAACAAACTTCCCCGTACAGGATAGAGACACTAATTTTGAACACTACTGCACCGCAATTTGGTATATAGGCTTCGATTTTGCAGTTGAGAGAGCGTCAGACTAATGAAGTACAGGTCGCCGTTTCGATCCCGGAAGGGCCAGTTTTTCATTTTTCGAAAACCTTGGAGAATGAATTTTTTACAAGCTTTCAGGTACAGGATAGAGACACTAATTTTGAACCCTACTACACCGCAATTTGGCATGTAGGCTTCGATTTTGCAGTTGAGAGAGCGTCAGATTGATGAAGTACAGGTCGCCGCTTCGATCCCAGTAGGGCCAGTTTTTCATTTTTGCAAAACCCTGGAGAATGAATTTTTTAAGAAGCTTTCCCGTACAGGATACAGACACTACTTTTGAACACTACTGCACCCCAATTTGGCATATAGGCTTCGATTTCGCAGTTGAGAAAGCGTCAGATTGATGAAGTACAGGTCGCCGCTTCGATCCCGGTAGGGCCAGTTTTTATTTTTGCAAAACCGTGGAGAATGAATTTTTTAACAAGCTTTCCCGTACAGGATAGAGGCACTAATTTTGAACACTACTGCACCCCAATTTGGCATATAGGCTTCGATTTCGCAGTTGAGAGAGCGTCAGATTGATGAAGTACAGGTCGCCGCTTCGATCCCAGTAGGGCCAGTTTTTCATTTTTGCAAAACCCTGGAGAATGAATTTTTTAACAAACTTCCCCGTACAGGATAGAGAGACTAATTTTGAACACTACTACACCGCAATTTGGTATATAGGCTTCGATTTCGCAGTTGAGAGAGCGTCAGATTGATGAAGTACAGGTCGCCGTTTCGATACCGGAAGGGCCAGTTTTTCATTTTTCGAAAACCCTGGAGAATGAATTTTTTACAAGCTTTCAGGTACAGGATAGAGACACTAATTTTGAACCCTACTACACCCCAATTTGGCATGTAGGCTTCGATTTTGCAGTTGAGAGAGCGTCAGATTGATGAAGTACAGGTCGCCGCTTCGATCCCAGTAGGGCCAGTTTTTCATTTTTGCAAAACCCTGGAGAATGAATTTTTTAAGAAGCTTTCCCGTACAGGATACAGACACTAATTTTGAACACTACTGCACCCCAATTTGGCATATAGGCTTCGATATCGCAGTTGAGAGAGCGTCAGATTGATGAAGTACAGGTCGCCGCTTCGACCCCGGTAAGGCCAGTTTTTCATTTTTGCAAAACCCTGGAGAACGAATTTTTTAACAAACTTCCCCGTACAGGATAGAGACACTAATTTTGAACACTACTACACCGCAATTTGGTATATAGGCTTCGATTTTGCAGTTGAGAGAGCGTCAGACTAATGAAGTACAGGTCGCCGTTTCGATCCCAGTAGGGCCAGTTTTTCATTTTTCGAAAACGCTGGAGAATGAATTTTTACAAGCTTTCAGGTACAGGATAGAGACACTAATTTTGAACCCTACTACACCGCAATTTGGCATGTAGGCTTCGATTTTGCAGTTGAGAGAGCGTGATACTAATGAAGTACAGGTCGCCATTTCGATCCCAGTAGGGCCAGTTTTTCATTTTTGCAAAACCCTGGAGAATGAATTTTTTAACAATCTTGCCCGTACAGGATAGAGGCACTAATTTTGAACAAAACTACACCCCAATTTGGCATATAGGCTTCGATTTCGCAGTTGAGAGAGCGTCAGATTGATGAAGTACAGGTCGCCGCTTCGATCCCGGTAGGGCCAGTTTTTATTTTTGCAAAACCGTGGAGAATGAATTTTTTAACAAGCTTTCCCGTACAGGATACAGACACTAATTTTGAACACTACTGCACCCCAATTTGGTATATAGGCTTCGATTTCGCAGTTGAGAGAGCGTCAGATTGATGAAGTACAGGTCGCCGTTTCGATACCGGAAGGGCCAGTTTTTCATTTTTCGAAAACCCTGGAGAATGAATTTTTTACAAGCTTTCAGGTACAGGATACAGACACTAATTTTGAACCCTACTGCACCCCAATTTGGCATATAGGCTTCGATTTCGCAGTTGAGAGAGCGTCAGATTGATGAAGTACAGGTCGCCGCTTCGACCCCGGTAAGGCCAGTTTTTCATTTTTGCAAAACCCTGGAGAATGAGTTTTATAAGAAGCTTTCCCGTACAGGATACAGACACTAATTTTGAACACTACTGCACCCCAATTTGGCATATAGGCTTCGATTTCGCAGTTGAGAGAGCGTGAGATTAATGAAGTACAGGTCGCCGTTTCGATCTCGGTAGGGCCAGTTTTTAGTTTTGCAAAACCGTGGAGAATGAATTTTTTAACAAGCTTTCCCGTACAGGATAGAGGCACTAATTTTGAACACTACTGCCCCCAATTTGGCATATAGGCTTCGATTTCGCAGTTGAGAGAGCGTCAGATTGATGAAGTACAGGTCGCCGCTTCGACCCCGGTAAGGCCAGGTTTTCATTTTTGCAAAACCCTGGAGAATGAATTTTTTAAGAAGCTTTCCCGTACAGGATACAGACCCTAATTTTGAACACTACTGCACCCCAATTTGGCATATAGGCTTCGATTTCGCAGTTGAGAGAGCGTCAGATTGATGAAGTACAGGTCGCCGCTTCGATCCCAGTAGGGCCAGTTTTTCATTTTTGCAAAACCCTGGAGAATGAATTTTTTAACAAGCTTTCAGGTACTGGATAGAGACACTAATTTTGAACCCTACCACACCCCAATTTGTCATGTTGGCTTCGATTTGCAGTTGAGAGAGCGTGATACTAATGAAGTACAGGTCGCCGTTTCGATCCCGGTAGGGCCAGTTTTTCATTTTTGCAAAACCCTGGAGAATGAATTTTTTAACAATCTTGCCCGTACAGGATAGAGGCACTAATTTTGAACAAAACTACACCCAATTTGGCATATAGGCTTCGATTTCGCAGTTGAGAGAGCGTCAGATTGATGAAGTACAGGTCGCCGCTTCGACCCCGGTAAGGCCAGTTTTTCATTTTTGCAAAACCCTGGAGAATGAATTTTTTAAGAAGCTTTCCCGTACAGGATACAGACACTAATTTTGAACACTACTGCACCCCAATTTGGCATATAGGCTTCGATTTCGCAGTTGAGAGAGCGTGAGATTAATGAAGTACAGGTCGCCGTTTCGATCTCGGTAGGGCCAGTTTTTATTTTTGCAAAACCGTGGAGAATGAATTTTTTAACAAGCTTTCCCGTACAGGATAGAGGCACTAATT
Source organism: Mesoplodon mirus (assembly GCF_964341445.2). Lineage (NCBI taxonomy): Eukaryota > Metazoa > Chordata > Mammalia > Artiodactyla > Ziphiidae > Mesoplodon > Mesoplodon mirus. The sequence goes on along the minus strand of NW_028293961.1, from coordinate 5,746 downwards.
TTGAACACTACTGCCCCCAATTTGGCATATAGGCTTCGATTTCGCAGTTGAGAGAGCGTCAGATTGATGAAGTACAGGTCGCCGCTTCGACCCCGGTAAGGCCAGTTTTTCATTTTTGCAAAACCCTGGAGAACGAATTTTTAACAAACTTCCCCGTACAGGAGAGAGACACTAATTTTGAACACTACTGCACCGCAATTTGGTATATAGGCTTCGATTTTGCAGTTGAGAGAGCGTCAGACTAATGAAGAACAGGTCGCCGTTTCGATCCCGGAAGGGCCAGTTTTTCATTTTTCGAAAACCTTGGAGAATGAATTTTTTACAAGCTTTCAGGTACAGGATAGAGACACTAATTTTGAACCCTACTGCACCCCAATTTGGCATATAGGCTTCGATTTCGCAGTTGAGAGAGCGTCAGATTGATGAAGTACAGGTCGCCGCTTACCCCGGTAAGGCCAGTTTTTCATTTTTGCAAAACCCTGGAGAACGAATTTTTTAACAAACTTCCCCGTACAGGATAGAGACACTAATTTTGAACACTACTGCACCGCAATTTGGTATATAGGCTTCGATTTTGCAGTTGAGAGAGCGTCAGACTAATGAAGTACAGGTCGCCGTTTCGATCTCGGTAGGGCCAGTTTTTATTTTTGCAAAACCGTGGAGAATGAATTTTTTAACAAGCTTTCCCGTACAGGATAGAGGCACTAATTTTGAACACTACTGCCCCCAATTTGGCATATAGGCTTCGATTTCACAGTTGAGAGAGCGTCAGATTGATGAAGTACAGGTCGCCGCTTACCCCGGTAAGGCCAGTTTTTCATTTTTGCAAAACCCTGGAGAACGAATTTTTTAACAAACTTCCCCGTACAGGATAGAGACACTAATTTTGAACACTACTGCACCGCAATTTGGCATATAGGCTTCGATTTCGCAGTTGAGAGAGCGTCAGATTGATGAAGTACAGGTCGCCGCTTACCCCGGTAAGGCCAGTTTTTCATTTTTGCAAAACCCTGGAGAACGAATTTTTTAACAAACTTCCCCGTACAGGATAGAGACACTAATTTTGAACACTACTGCACCGCAATTTGGTATATAGGCTTCGATTTTGCAGTTGAGAGAGCGTCAGACTAATGAAGTACAGGTCGCCGTTTCGATCTCGGTAGGGCCAGTTTTTATTTTTGCAAAACCGTGGAGAATGAATTTTTTAACAAGCTTTCCCGTACAGGATAGAGGCACTAATTTTGAACACTACTGCCCCCAATTTGGCATATAGGCTTCGATTTCGCAGTTGAGAGAGCGTGAGATTAATGAAGTACAGGTCGCCGTTTCGATCTCGGTAGGGCCAGTTTTTATTTTTGCAAAACCGTGGAGAATGAATTTTTTAACAAGCTTTCCCGTACAGGATAGAGGCACTAATTTTGAACCCTACTACACCCCAATTTGGCATGTAGGCTTCGATTTTGCAGTTGAGAGAGCGTCAGATTGATGAAGTACAGGTCGCCGCTTCGATCCCAGTAGGGCCAGTTTTTCATTTTTGCAAAACCCTGGAGAATGAATTTTTTAAGAAGCTTTCCCGTACAGGATACAGACACTAATTTTGAACACTACTGCACCCCAATTTGGCATATAGGCTTCGATTTCGCAGTTGAGAGAGCGTCAGATTGATGAAGTACAGGTCGCCGCTTCGATCCCAGTAGGGCCAGTTTTTCATTTTTGCAAAACCCTGGAGAATGAATTTTTTAAGAAGCTTTCCGTACAGGATACTGACACTAATTTTGAACACTACTGCACCCCAATTTGGCATATAGGCTTCGATTTCGCAGTTGAGAGAGCGTCAGATTGATGAAGTACAGGTCGCCGCTTCGACCCCGGTAAGGCCAGTTTTTCATTTTTGCAAAACCCTGGAGAACGAATTTTTTAACAAACTTCCCGTACAGGATAGAGACACTAATTTTGAACACTACTGCACCGCAATTTGGTATATAGGCTTCGATTTTGCAGTTGAGAGAGCGTCAGACTAATGAAGTACAGGTCGCCGTTTCGATCCCGGAAGGGCCAGTTTTTCATTTTTCGAAAACCTTGGAGAATGAATTTTTTACAAGCTTTCAGGTACAGGATAGAGACACTAATTTTGAACCCTACTACACCGCAATTTGGCATGTAGGCTTCGATTTTGCAGTTGAGAGAGCGTCAGATTGATGAAGTACAGGTCGCCGCTTCGATCCCAGTAGGGCCAGTTTTTCATTTTTGCAAAACCCTGGAGAATGAATTTTTTAAGAAGCTTTCCCGTACAGGATACAGACACTACTTTTGAACACTACTGCACCCCAATTTGGCATATAGGCTTCGATTTCGCAGTTGAGAAAGCGTCAGATTGATGAAGTACAGGTCGCCGCTTCGATCCCGGTAGGGCCAGTTTTTATTTTTGCAAAACCGTGGAGAATGAATTTTTTAACAAGCTTTCCCGTACAGGATAGAGGCACTAATTTTGAACACTACTGCACCCCAATTTGGCATATAGGCTTCGATTTCGCAGTTGAGAGAGCGTCAGATTGATGAAGTACAGGTCGCCGCTTCGATCCCAGTAGGGCCAGTTTTTCATTTTTGCAAAACCCTGGAGAATGAATTTTTTAACAAACTTCCCCGTACAGGATAGAGAGACTAATTTTGAACACTACTACACCGCAATTTGGTATATAGGCTTCGATTTCGCAGTTGAGAGAGCGTCAGATTGATGAAGTACAGGTCGCCGTTTCGATACCGGAAGGGCCAGTTTTTCATTTTTCGAAAACCCTGGAGAATGAATTTTTTACAAGCTTTCAGGTACAGGATAGAGACACTAATTTTGAACCCTACTACACCCCAATTTGGCATGTAGGCTTCGATTTTGCAGTTGAGAGAGCGTCAGATTGATGAAGTACAGGTCGCCGCTTCGATCCCAGTAGGGCCAGTTTTTCATTTTTGCAAAACCCTGGAGAATGAATTTTTTAAGAAGCTTTCCCGTACAGGATACAGACACTAATTTTGAACACTACTGCACCCCAATTTGGCATATAGGCTTCGATATCGCAGTTGAGAGAGCGTCAGATTGATGAAGTACAGGTCGCCGCTTCGACCCCGGTAAGGCCAGTTTTTCATTTTTGCAAAACCCTGGAGAACGAATTTTTTAACAAACTTCCCCGTACAGGATAGAGACACTAATTTTGAACACTACTACACCGCAATTTGGTATATAGGCTTCGATTTTGCAGTTGAGAGAGCGTCAGACTAATGAAGTACAGGTCGCCGTTTCGATCCCAGTAGGGCCAGTTTTTCATTTTTCGAAAACGCTGGAGAATGAATTTTTACAAGCTTTCAGGTACAGGATAGAGACACTAATTTTGAACCCTACTACACCGCAATTTGGCATGTAGGCTTCGATTTTGCAGTTGAGAGAGCGTGATACTAATGAAGTACAGGTCGCCATTTCGATCCCAGTAGGGCCAGTTTTTCATTTTTGCAAAACCCTGGAGAATGAATTTTTTAACAATCTTGCCCGTACAGGATAGAGGCACTAATTTTGAACAAAACTACACCCCAATTTGGCATATAGGCTTCGATTTCGCAGTTGAGAGAGCGTCAGATTGATGAAGTACAGGTCGCCGCTTCGATCCCGGTAGGGCCAGTTTTTATTTTTGCAAAACCGTGGAGAATGAATTTTTTAACAAGCTTTCCCGTACAGGATACAGACACTAATTTTGAACACTACTGCACCCCAATTTGGTATATAGGCTTCGATTTCGCAGTTGAGAGAGCGTCAGATTGATGAAGTACAGGTCGCCGTTTCGATACCGGAAGGGCCAGTTTTTCATTTTTCGAAAACCCTGGAGAATGAATTTTTTACAAGCTTTCAGGTACAGGATACAGACACTAATTTTGAACCCTACTGCACCCCAATTTGGCATATAGGCTTCGATTTCGCAGTTGAGAGAGCGTCAGATTGATGAAGTACAGGTCGCCGCTTCGACCCCGGTAAGGCCAGTTTTTCATTTTTGCAAAACCCTGGAGAATGAGTTTTATAAGAAGCTTTCCCGTACAGGATACAGACACTAATTTTGAACACTACTGCACCCCAATTTGGCATATAGGCTTCGATTTCGCAGTTGAGAGAGCGTGAGATTAATGAAGTACAGGTCGCCGTTTCGATCTCGGTAGGGCCAGTTTTTAGTTTTGCAAAACCGTGGAGAATGAATTTTTTAACAAGCTTTCCCGTACAGGATAGAGGCACTAATTTTGAACACTACTGCCCCCAATTTGGCATATAGGCTTCGATTTCGCAGTTGAGAGAGCGTCAGATTGATGAAGTACAGGTCGCCGCTTCGACCCCGGTAAGGTCAGGTTTTCATTTTTGCAAAACCCTGGAGAATGAATTTTTTAAGAAGCTTTCCCGTACAGGATACAGACCCTAATTTTGAACACTACTGCACCCCAATTTGGCATATAGGCTTCGATTTCGCAGTTGAGAGAGCGTCAGATTGATGAAGTACAGGTCGCCGCTTCGATCCCAGTAGGGCCAGTTTTTCATTTTTGCAAAACCCTGGAGAATGAATTTTTTAACAAGCTTTCAGGTACTGGATAGAGACACTAATTTTGAACCCTACCACACCCCAATTTGTCATGTTGGCTTCGATTTGCAGTTGAGAGAGCGTGATACTAATGAAGTACAGGTCGCCGTTTCGATCCCGGTAGGGCCAGTTTTTCATTTTTGCAAAACCCTGGAGAATGAATTTTTTAACAATCTTGCCCGTACAGGATAGAGGCACTAATTTTGAACAAAACTACACCCCAATTTGGCATATAGGCTTCGATTTCGCAGTTGAGAGAGCGTCAGATTGATGAAGTACAGGTCGCCGCTTCGACCCCGGTAAGGCCAGTTTTTCATTTTTGCAAAACCCTGGAGAATGAATTTTTTAAGAAGCTTTCCCGTACAGGATACAGACACTAATTTTGAACACTACTGCACCCCAATTTGGCATATAGGCTTCGATTTCGCAGTTGAGAGAGCGTGAGATTAATGAAGTACAGGTCGCCGTTTCGATCTCGGTAGGGCCAGTTTTTATTTTTGCAAAACCGTGGAGAATGAATTTTTTAACAAGCTTTCCCGTACAGGATAGAGGCACTAATTTTGAACACTACTGCCCCCAATTTGGCATATAGGCTTCGATTTCGCAGTTGAGAGAGCGTCAGATTGATGAAGTACAGGTCGCCGCTTCGACCCCGGTAAGGCCAGTTTTTCATTTTTGCAAAACCCTGGAGAACGAATTTTTTAACAAACTTCCCCGTACAGGAGAGAGACACTAATTTTGAACACTACTGCACCGCAATTTGGTATATAGGCTTCGATTTTGCAGTTGAGAGAGCGTCAGACTAATGAAGAACAGGTCGCCGTTTCGATCCCGGAAGGGCCAGTTTTTCATTTTTCGAAAACCTTGGAGAATGAATTTTTTACAAGCTTTCAGGTACAGGATAGAGACACTAATTTTGAACCCTACTGCACCCCAATTTGGCATATAGGCTTCGATTTCGCAGTTGAGAGAGCGTCAGATTGATGAAGTACAGGTCGCCGCTTACCCCGGTAAGGCCAGTTTTTCATTTTTGCAAAACCCTGGAGAACGAATTTTTTAACAAACTTCCCCGTACAGGATAGAGACACTAATTTTGAACACTACTGCACCGCAATTTGGTATATAGGCTTCGATTTTGCAGT
>NW_028293962.1:0-28825 GCF_964341445.2 Mesoplodon mirus | reverse complement strand
GAGACACAGAGGTAGAGAACAAACGTATGGACACCAAGTGTGGGAAGCCATGGGGTGGTGGTGGTGGGATGAGTTGGGAGATTGGGATTGACCTGTATACATGTATATGCATAAAATACATAACTAATAATAACGTGCTGTATAAAAACATAAATAAAATTAAATTTCAAAATTTTAAAAAATAAAATTTAAAAATAAAACAGAAAAAATTCTTCCCGTCACACAGTTGTATTTATAGGAATGAATTATTTCCATGCTTATATTTATAAATACATAAAAGAGGAATAAAATCTAACTTGAACCAAAAAAGAAAAAAAAATTGAACCCACGAGTTATACAGAGGAAAACCCTATCACGGCACTTACTCCAGCGGTAAACAATTCTGAAATTGGTCAGAGGTGGGGAACCATCTCCCATACAGCCAGCCACCCACCCCCCACACAAGGAGCGTCCTCATTGAAAAGCTGGGGGACCGTGCCGAGGCATCTGTGAGTAAACGTGAGCTGAGCCCCAGGGAAGCTGCTTCTGATCTGTTCCCACCCTTTCCAGGTAAAACACCTGAATATGTACAAGGGCTTGAAAGCCTAGAAGAAGGACCGTGGAGCCACACCAGCGACAGCACGCAGGCCAACTTGGTGCCTGCAGGCCAGCCAGCGTGGTCCTGGCCCCGGGTGCTCTACCAGAAGCTTTCCATTGCCCTGCCTGAGATACCCCTCCTGTCCCGGACCCCACTGCTTTTTTCCTTCCTCACCTCTGTCCGGAGAGAAATTCCAGCGGAAGGTATGGGTGACACATCCTCTTCTTTACAGGCGGTTGCCTGGCAACTCCTGCAGAAAGGCCAGCAGAACCCCACTCACACCGGACCACCCACAAAGCTGTGGCCCCTCACTCCCTCCCACCAGCACAGCCCCGAGACTGCTGACGGGGCAGAGAATATGGAGTCAGGCACAGCTTCAGGGGCTATTGCTGCCTGGAGCGCTGTTTATATTGATCTCAAGGAGGCACACCAGGGGAGGGCGGGCCGGCAGGGTAAGGCAGCCCATGTCAGCTAATCCACAACCCTCAGGGAATCACATTGTTGAAAATGGACCCCGCTAAGGCAGAAGAGAAGCCAAGGGAAAAAAGGACACAATGCCATTTGCAGCACCGTAGATGAGTCTAGAAGTAATCACGTGACTTGTAGTAAGTCAGAAAGTGAAAGACACATATCATATCATATCACTTATAGGTGTTACCTAAAAATGGATACCAGGGCAGATATTTCCACGGAGAAGGGCAATCACAGATTCATTAAACAAACTTATGGTTCACCAATGGAAAGGTGTGAGGGTTGGTTTCATTATAATATCGGGGTTAACAGACATATACAAACACAGGTGACATATATAATCACCAAAGACCTACAGAATACCAAGAGAGGACTACTCAACATTCTGTCATAACGTACATGGGAAAAGGATCCCAAGAAGAACAGTCATCTGTATATGTGTAAAAGAACCACATCTTCCACACCTACAACAAGCCAAACATTGTAGTCAAACTTGCTGTAATAAAAAATAAAAAATTAAATTAAAAACATGAACAAGAAATAGTGAGACAAACGTGAGGGGCTTTCTCCTGGCACATTCCATTCTAAACTCCAATCTAGAACACCACTTCCACTGAGGCTCTCTTGCACTAGTAACCAGATTTGGTAAGGGTGAACTGCTGCCACCTTGTGGCCGTTTCACACAACAGCAGCTTTAATCCCAACGCTAATGGTCAGTTGATATTCAAAATCATTGCAGGCCTGTAAATGACACCTGCCCTGAAAACAAATCCTGGGGTCACATATCGACCAAAAAATTCAAAGGACGTCCATATTTCAAAACGACCATTTCAAAAGGCATATTTTACGCACATTAGTGTTCTGCTTCTTTTCCTTTCTTTCCTTTTTTGTTAAAAATCACGGGAATGGAAAAAGGCATCCCTGAGAATGGGCGAAAATCGTTGCAGACGAATCAATGGACAGAGGTTTAATCTCCAATATATATAAACAGCTCATGCAGCTTAATATTAAAAAAACAAACAACCCCAAAAAAATGGGCAGAAGATCTAAAGAGACGTTTCTTCAAAGGAGACACAGAGATGGCCAAGACGCACATGAAAAGCTGCACAACAGCACTAATTATTAGAGAAATGCAAATCAAAACTACAATGAGGTATCACCTCACACCTGTTAGAATCGGCATCATCAGAAAATCTACAAACAACCAATTCTGGGGAGGGTGTGGACAAAAGGAGCCCTCTTCCACTATTGGTGGGAATGTAAATTGATACAGTCACTATGGAGAACAGTATGGAGTTTCCTTAAAAAAACTAGAAATAGAATTACCATCTGATCCAGCAATCCCACTTCTGGACATATACCCAGAGAAAACCGTATTTCAAAAAGGCACATTCACCACAATGTTCGTTGCAGCACTATTTACAATAGCCAGGTAATGGAAGCAACCTAAATGCCCACAGACAGATGAATGGATAAAGATGTGGTACATATATAAAATGGAATATGACTCGGCCATAAAAAGGAATGAAACTGGGTCATTTGTAGAGACATCGATGGATCGAGAGACTGTCAAACAGAATGAAGTAAGTCAGAAAGAGGAAAACAAATATTGTATATTAATGCATATATGTGGAGCCTAAAAATGGTACAGATGAACTGGTTTGCAGGGAAGAAATAGAGACAGAGGTAGAGAACAAACGTATGGACACCAAGTGTGGGAAGCCATGGGGTGGTGGTGGTTGGATGAGTTGGGAGTTTGGGATTGACCTGTATACATGTATATACATAAAATACATAACTAATAATAACGTGCTGTATAAAAAAAATAAATTAAATTAAATTTCAAAATTTTAAAAAATAAAATTTAAAAATAAAACAGAAAAAATTCTTCCCATCACACAGATATATTTATAGGAAAGAATTATTTCCATGCTTATATCTATAAATACATAAAAGGGGAATAAAATCTAACTTGAACCATAAAAGAAAAAAAAAACCTGAACCCAGGAGTTATACAGAGGAAAACCCTATCAGGGCACTTGCACCAGTGGTAAACAATTCTGAAATTGGTCAGAGGTGGGGAACCATCTCCCATACAGCCAGCAACCCACCCCCCACGCAAGGAGCGTCCTCATTGCAAAGCTGGGGGACCGTGCCGAGGCATCTGTGAGTAAACGTGAGCTGAGCCCCAGGCCAGCTGCTGCTGAACTGTTCCCACCCTTTCCAGGTAAAACACCTGAATATGTACAAGGGCTTGAAAGCCTAGAGGAAGGACCGTGGAGCCACACCAGCGACAGCACGCAGGCCAACTTGGTGCCTGCAGGCCAGCCAGCGTGATCCTGGACCCTGGCGCTCTTCCAGAAGCTTTCCATTGCCCTGCCTGAGATATCCCTCCTGTCCCGGCCCCCACTGCTTTTTTCCTTCCTCACCTCTGTCCGGAGAGAAATTCCAGCGGAAGGTATGGGTGACACATCCTCTTCTTTACAGGCGGCAGCCTGGCAACTCCTGCAGAAAGGCCAGCAGAACCCCACTCACACCGGGCCACCCACAAAGCTGTGGCCCCTCACTCCCTCCCACCAGCACAGCCCCGAGACTGCTGACGGGGCAGAGAATATGGAGTCAGGCCCAGCTTCAGGGGCTATTGCTGCCTGGAGTGCTGTTTATATTGACCTCAACGAGGCACACCTGGGGAGGGCGGGCCGGCAGGGTAAGGCTGCCCAGGTCAGCTAATCCACAACCCTCAGGGAATCACATTGTTGAAAATGGACCCCGCTAAGGCAGAAGAGAAGCCAAGGGAAAAAAGGACACAATGCCATTTGCAGCACCGTAGATGAGTCTAGAAGTAATCACGTGACTTGTAGTAAGTCAGAAAGTGAAAGACACATATCATATCATATCACTTATAGGTGTTACCTAAAAATGGATACCAGGGCAGATATTTCCACGGAGAAGGGCAATCACTGATTCATTAAACAAACTTATGGTTCACCAATGGAAAGGTGTGAGGATTGGTTTCATTACGATATCGGGGTTAACAGACATATACAAACACAGGTGACATATATAATCACCAAAGACCTACAGAATACCAAGAGAGGACTACTCAACATTCTGTCATAACGTACATGGGAAAAGGATCCCAAGAAGAACAGTCATCTGTATATGTGTAAAAGAACCACATCTTCCACACCTACAACAAGCCAAACATTGTAATCAAACTTGCTGTAATAAAAAATAAAACCTTAAATTAAAAACACGAACAAGAAGTAGTGAGACAAACGTGAGGGGCTTTCTCCTGGTACATTCCATTCTAAACTCCAATGTAGAACACCACTTCCACTGAGGCTCTCTTGCCCTAGTAACCAGATTTGGTAAGGGTGAACTGCTGCCACCTTGTGGCCGTTTCACACAACAGCAGCTTTAATCCCAACGCTAATGGTCAGTTGATATTCAAAATCACTGCAGGCCTGTAAATGACACCTGCCCTGAAAACAAATCCTGGGGTCACATATCGACCAAAAATTTCAAAGGACGTCCATATTTCAAAACGACCGTTTCAAAAGGCATATTTTACGCACATTAGTGTTCTGCTTCTTTTCCTTTCTTTCCTTTTTTGTTAAAAAACACGGGAATGGAAAAAGGCATCCCTCAGGATGGGTGAAAATCGTTGCAGACGAATCAATGGACAGAGGTTTAATCTCCAATATATATAAACAGCTCATGCAGCTTAATATTAAAAAAACAAACAACCCAAAAAAATGGGCAGAAGATCTAAAGAGACGTTTCTTCAAAGGAGACACAGAGATGGCCAAGACGCACATGAAAAGCTGCTCAACAGCACTAATTATTAGAGAAATGCAAATCAAAACTACAATGAGGTATCACCTCACACCTGTTAGAATCGGCATCATCAGAAAATCTACAAACAACCAATTCTGGGGAGGGTGTGGACAAAAGGAGCCCTCTTCCACTATTGGTGGGAATGTAAATTGATACAGTCACTATGGAGAACAGTATGGAGTTTCCTTAAAAAAACTAGAAATAGAATTACCATCTGATCCAGCAATCCCACTTCTGGGCATATACCCAGAGAAAACCGTAAATCAAAAAGGCACATTCACCACAATGTTCGTTGCAGCACTATTTACAATAGCCAGGTAATGGAAGCAACCTAAATGCCCACAGACAGATGAATGGATAAAGATGTGGTACATATATAAAATGGAATATGACTCGGCCATAAAAAGGAATGAAACTGGGTTATTTGTAGAGACATCGATGGATCGAGAGACTGTCATACAGAATGAAGTAAGTAAGAAAGAGGAAAACAAATATTGTATATTAATGCATATATGTGGAGCCTAAAAATGGTACAGATGAACTGGTTTGCAGGGAAGAAATAGAGACACAGAGGTAGAGAACAAACGTATGGACACCAAGTGTGGGAAGCCATGGGGTGGTGGTGGTGGGATGAGTTGGGAGATTGGGATTGACCTGTATACATGTATATGCATAAAATACATAACTAATAATAACGTGCTGTATAAAAAAATAAATAAAATTTCAAAATTTTAAAAAATAAAATTTAAAAATAAAACAGAAAAAATTCTTCCCATCACACAGATGTATTTATAGGAAAGAATTATTTCCATGCTTATATCTATAAATACATAAAAGGGGAATAAAATCTAACTTGAACCATAAAAGAAAATAAAAACCTGAACCCAGGAGTTATACAGAGGAAAACCCTATCAGGGCACTTGCTCCAGTGGTAAACAATTCTGAAATTGGTCATAGGTGGGGAACCATCTCCCATACAGCCAGCAACCCAGCCCCCACGCAAGGAGCGTCGTCATTGCAAAGCTGGGGGACCGTGCCGAGGCATCTGTGAGTAAACGTGAGCTGAGCCCCAGGCCAGCTGCTGCTGAACTGTCCCCACCCTTTCCAGGTAAAACACCTGAATATGTACAAGGGCTTGAAAGCCTAGAGGAAGGACCGTGGAGCCACACCAGCGACAGCACACAGGCCAACTTGGTGCCTGCAGGCCAGCCAGCGTGGTCCTGTCCCCGGCGCTCTTCCAGAAGCTTTCCATTGCCTTGCCTGAGATACCCCTCCTGTCCCGGCCCCCACTGCTTTTTTCCTTCCTCATCTCTGTCCGGAGAGAAATTCCAGCGGAAGGTATGGGTGACACATCCTCTTCTTTACAGGCGGCAGCCTGGCAACTCCTGCAGAAAGGCCAGCAGATCCCCACTCACACCGGGCCACCCACAAAGCTGTGGCCCCTCACTCCCTCCCACCAGCACAGCCCCAAGACTGCTGACGGGGCAGAGAATATGGACTCAGGCAGAGCTTCAGGGGCTATTGCTGCCTGGAGCTCTGTTTATATTGACCTCAACGAGGCACACCTGGGGAGAGCGGGCCGGCAGGGTAAGGCTGCCCAGGTCAGCTAATCCACAACCCTCAGGGAATCACATTGTTGAAAATGGACCCCGCTAAGGCAGAAGAGAAGCCAAGGGAAAAAAGGACACAATGCCATTTGCAGCACCGTAGATGAGTCTAGAAGTAATCACGTGACTTGTAGTAAGTCAGAAAGTGAAAGACACATATCATATCATATCACTTATAGGTGTTACCTAAAAATGGATACCAGGGCAGATATTTCCACGGAGAAGGGCAATCACAGATTCATTAAACAAACTTATGGTTCACCAATGGAAAGGTGTGAGGATAGGTTTCATTACGATATCGGGGTTAACAGACATATACAAACACAGGTGACATATATAATCACCAAAGACCTACAGAATACCAAGAGAGGACTACTCAACATTCTGTCATAACGTACATGGGAAAAGGATCCCAAGAAGAACAGTCATCTGTATATGTGTAAAAGAACCACATCTTCCACACCTACAACAAGCCAAACATTGTAATCAAACTTGCTGTAATAAAAAATAAAAACTTAAATTAAAAACACGAACAAGAAGTAGTGAGACAAACGTGAGGGGCTTTCTCCTGGTACATTCCATTCTAAACTCCAATCTAGAACACCACTTCCACTGAGGCTCTCTTGCCCTAGTAACCAGATTTGGTAAGGGTGAACTGCTGCCACCTTGTGGCCATTTCACACAACAGCAGCTTTAATCCCAATGCTAATCGTCAGTTGATATTCAAAATCATTGCAGGCCTGTAAATGACACCTGCCCTGAAAACAAATCCTGGGGTCACATATCGACCAAAAATTTCAAAGGACGTCCATATTTCAAAACGACCGTTTCAAAAGGCATATTTTACGCACATTAGTGTTCTGCTTCTTTTCCTTTCTTTCCTTTTTTGTTAAAAAAAACGGGAATGAAAAATGGCATCCCTCAGGATGGGTGAAAATCGTTGCAAACGAATCAATGGACACAGGTTTAATCTCCAATATATATAAACAGCTCATGCAGCTTAATATTAAAAAAACAAACAACCCAAAAAAAAATGGGCAGAAGATCTAAAGAGACGTTTCTTCAAAGGAGACACAGAGATGGCCAAGACGCACATGAAAAGCTGCTCAACAGCACTAATTATTAGAGAAATGCAAATCAAAACTACAATGAGGTATCACCTCACACCTGTTAGAATCGGCATCATCAGAAAATCTACAAACAACCAATTCTGGGGAGGGTGTGGACAAAAGGAGCCCTCTTCCACTATTGGTGGGCATGTAAATTGATACAGTCACTATGGAGAACAGTATGGAGTTTCCTTAAAAAAACTAGAAATAGAATTACCATCTGATCCAGCAATCCCACTTCTGGGCATATACCCAGAGAAAACCGTATTTCAAAAAGGCACATTCACCACAATGTTCGTTGCAGCACTATTTACAATAGCCAGGTAATGGAAGCAACCTAAATGCCCACAGACAGATGAATGGATAAAGATGTGGTACATATATAAAATGGAATATGACTCGGCCATAAAAAGGAATGAAACTGGGTCATTTGTAGAGACATCGATGGATCGAGAGACTGTCATACAGAATGAAGTAAGTCAGAAAGAGGAAAACAAATATTGTATATTAATGCATATATGTGGAGCCTAAAAATGGTACAGATGAACTGGTTTGCAGGGAAGAAATAGAGACACAGAGGTAGAGAACAAACGTATGGACACCAAGTGTGGGAAGCCATGGGGTGGTGGTGGTGGGATGAGTTGGGAGATTGGGATTGACCTGTATACATGTATATGCATAAAATACATAACTAATAATAACGTGCTGTATAAAAACATAAATAAAATTAAATTTCAAAATTTTAAAAAATAAAATTTAAAAATAAAACAGAAAAAATTCTTCCCGTCACACAGTTGTATTTATAGGAATGAATTATTTCCATGCTTATATTTATAAATACATAAAAGAGGAATAAAATCTAACTTGAACCAAAAAAGAAAAAAAAATTGAACCCACGAGTTATACAGAGGAAAACCCTATCACGGCACTTACTCCAGCGGTAAACAATTCTGAAATTGGTCAGAGGTGGGGAACCATCTCCCATACAGCCAGCCACCCACCCCCCACACAAGGAGCGTCCTCATTGAAAAGCTGGGGGACCGTGCCGAGGCATCTGTGAGTAAACGTGAGCTGAGCCCCAGGGAAGCTGCTTCTGATCTGTTCCCACCCTTTCCAGGTAAAACACCTGAATATGTACAAGGGCTTGAAAGCCTAGAAGAAGGACCGTGGAGCCACACCAGCGACAGCACGCAGGCCAACTTGGTGCCTGCAGGCCAGCCAGCGTGGTCCTGGCCCCGGGTGCTCTACCAGAAGCTTTCCATTGCCCTGCCTGAGATACCCCTCCTGTCCCGGACCCCACTGCTTTTTTCCTTCCTCACCTCTGTCCGGAGAGAAATTCCAGCGGAAGGTATGGGTGACACATCCTCTTCTTTACAGGCGGTTGCCTGGCAACTCCTGCAGAAAGGCCAGCAGAACCCCACTCACACCGGACCACCCACAAAGCTGTGGCCCCTCACTCCCTCCCACCAGCACAGCCCCGAGACTGCTGACGGGGCAGAGAATATGGAGTCAGGCACAGCTTCAGGGGCTATTGCTGCCTGGAGCGCTGTTTATATTGATCTCAAGGAGGCACACCAGGGGAGGGCGGGCCGGCAGGGTAAGGCAGCCCATGTCAGCTAATCCACAACCCTCAGGGAATCACATTGTTGAAAATGGACCCCGCTAAGGCAGAAGAGAAGCCAAGGGAAAAAAGGACACAATGCCATTTGCAGCACCGTAGATGAGTCTAGAAGTAATCACGTGACTTGTAGTAAGTCAGAAAGTGAAAGACACATATCATATCATATCACTTATAGGTGTTACCTAAAAATGGATACCAGGGCAGATATTTCCACGGAGAAGGGCAATCACTGATTCATTAAACAAACTTATGGTTCACCAATGGAAAGGTGTGAGGATTGGTTTCATTACGATATCGGGGTTAACAGACATATACAAACACAGGTGACATATATAATCACCAAAGACCTACAGAATACCAAGAGAGGACTACTCAACATTCTGTCATAACGTACATGGGAAAAGGATCCCAAGAAGAACAGTCATCTGTATATGTGTAAAAGAACCACATCTTCCACACCTACAACAAGCCAAACATTGTAGTCAAACTTGCTGTAATAAAAAATAAAAAATTAAATTAAAAACATGAACAAGAAATAGTGAGACAAACGTGAGGGGCTTTCTCCTGGCACATTCCATTCTAAACTCCAATCTAGAACACCACTTCCACTGAGGCTCTCTTGCACTAGTAACCAGATTTGGTAAGGGTGAACTGCTGCCACCTTGTGGCCGTTTCACACAACAGCAGCTTTAATCCCAACGCTAATGGTCAGTTGATATTCAAAATCATTGCAGGCCTGTAAATGACACCTGCCCTGAAAACAAATCCTGG
Organism: Mesoplodon mirus; assembly: GCF_964341445.2. Lineage (NCBI taxonomy): Eukaryota > Metazoa > Chordata > Mammalia > Artiodactyla > Ziphiidae > Mesoplodon > Mesoplodon mirus. Next base: position 18,829 of record NW_028293962.1, on the reverse strand, counting down.
GGTCACATATCGACCAAAAAATTCAAAGGACGTCCATATTTCAAAACGACCATTTCAAAAGGCATATTTTACGCACATTAGTGTTCTGCTTCTTTTCCTTTCTTTCCTTTTTTGTTAAAAATCACGGGAATGGAAAAAGGCATCCCTGAGAATGGGCGAAAATCGTTGCAGACGAATCAATGGACAGAGGTTTAATCTCCAATATATATAAACAGCTCATGCAGCTTAATATTAAAAAAACAAACAACCCCAAAAAAATGGGCAGAAGATCTAAAGAGACGTTTCTTCAAAGGAGACACAGAGATGGCCAAGACGCACATGAAAAGCTGCACAACAGCACTAATTATTAGAGAAATGCAAATCAAAACTACAATGAGGTATCACCTCACACCTGTTAGAATCGGCATCATCAGAAAATCTACAAACAACCAATTCTGGGGAGGGTGTGGACAAAACGAGCCCTCTTCCACTATTGGTGGGAATGTAAATTGATACAGTCACTATGGAGAACAGTATGGAGTTTCCTTAAAAAAACTAGAAATAGAATTACCATCTGATCCAGCAATCCCACTTCTGGACATATACCCAGAGAAAACCGTATTTCAAAAAGGCACATTCACCACAATGTTCGTTGCAGCACTATTTACAATAGCCAGGTAATGGAAGCAACCTAAATGCCCACAGACAGATGAATGGATAAAGATGTGGTACATATATAAAATGGAATATGACTCGGCCATAAAAAGGAATGAAACTGGGTCATTTGTAGAGACATCGATGGATCGAGAGACTGTCAAACAGAATGAAGTAAGTCAGAAAGAGGAAAACAAATATTGTATATTAATGCATATATGTGGAGCCTAAAAATGGTACAGATGAACTGGTTTGCAGGGAAGAAATAGAGACAGAGGTAGAGAACAAACGTATGGACACCAAGTGTGGGAAGCCATGGGGTGGTGGTGGTTGGATGAGTTGGGAGTTTGGGATTGACCTGTATACATGTATATACATAAAATACATAACTAATAATAACGTGCTGTATAAAAAAAATAAATTAAATTAAATTTCAAAATTTTAAAAAATAAAATTTAAAAATAAAACAGAAAAAATTCTTCCCATCACACAGATGTATTTATAGGAAAGAATTATTTCCATGCTTATATCTATAAATACATAAAAGGGGAATAAAATCTAACTTGAACCATAAAAGAAAAAAAAAACCTGAACCCAGGAGTTATACAGAGGAAAACCCTATCAGGGCACTTGCACCAGTGGTAAACAATTCTGAAATTGGTCAGAGGTGGGGAACCATCTCCCATACAGCCAGCAACCCACCCCCCACGCAAGGAGCGTCCTCATTGCAAAGCTGGGGGACCGTGCCGAGGCATCTGTGAGTAAACGTGAGCTGAGCCCCAGGCCAGCTGCTGCTGAACTGTTCCCACCCTTTCCAGGTAAAACACCTGAATATGTACAAGGGCTTGAAAGCCTAGAGGAAGGACCGTGGAGCCACACCAGCGACAGCACGCAGGCCAACTTGGTGCCTGCAGGCCAGCCAGCGTGATCCTGGACCCTGGCGCTCTTCCAGAAGCTTTCCATTGCCCTGCCTGAGATATCCCTCCTGTCCCGGCCCCCACTGCTTTTTTCCTTCCTCACCTCTGTCCGGAGAGAAATTCCAGCGGAAGGTATGGGTGACACATCCTCTTCTTTACAGGCGGCAGCCTGGCAACTCCTGCAGAAAGGCCAGCAGAACCCCACTCACACCGGGCCACCCACAAAGCTGTGGCCCCTCACTCCCTCCCACCAGCACAGCCCCGAGACTGCTGACGGGGCAGAGAATATGGAGTCAGGCCCAGCTTCAGGGGCTATTGCTGCCTGGAGTGCTGTTTATATTGACCTCAACGAGGCACACCTGGGGAGGGCGGGCCGGCAGGGTAAGGCTGCCCAGGTCAGCTAATCCACAACCCTCAGGGAATCACATTGTTGAAAATGGACCCCGCTAAGGCAGAAGAGAAGCCAAGGGAAAAAAGGACACAATGCCATTTGCAGCACCGTAGATGAGTCTAGAAGTAATCACGTGACTTGTAGTAAGTCAGAAAGTGAAAGACACATATCATATCATATCACTTATAGGTGTTACCTAAAAATGGATACCAGGGCAGATATTTCCACGGAGAAGGGCAATCACTGATTCATTAAACAAACTTATGGTTCACCAATGGAAAGGTGTGAGGATTGGTTTCATTACGATATCGGGGTTAACAGACATATACAAACACAGGTGACATATATAATCACCAAAGACCTACAGAATACCAAGAGAGGACTACTCAACATTCTGTCATAACGTACATGGGAAAAGGATCCCAAGAAGAACAGTCATCTGTATATGTGTAAAAGAACCACATCTTCCACACCTACAACAAGCCAAACATTGTAATCAAACTTGCTGTAATAAAAAATAAAACCTTAAATTAAAAACACGAACAAGAAGTAGTGAGACAAACGTGAGGGGCTTTCTCCTGGTACATTCCATTCTAAACTCCAATGTAGAACACCACTTCCACTGAGGCTCTCTTGCCCTAGTAACCAGATTTGGTAAGGGTGAACTGCTGCCACCTTGTGGCCGTTTCACACAACAGCAGCTTTAATCCCAACGCTAATGGTCAGTTGATATTCAAAATCACTGCAGGCCTGTAAATGACACCTGCCCTGAAAACAAATCCTGGGGTCACATATCGACCAAAAAATTCAAAGGACGTCCATATTTCAAAACGACCGTTTCAAAAGGCATATTTTACGCACATTAGTGTTCTGCTTCTTTTCCTTTCTTTCCTTTTTTGTTAAAAAACACGGGAATGGAAAAAGGCATCCCTCAGGATGGGTGAAAATCGTTGCAGACGAATCAATGGACAGAGGTTTAATCTCCAATATATATAAACAGCTCATGCAGCTTAATATTAAAAAAACAAACAACCCAAAAAAATGGGCAGAAGATCTAAAGAGACGTTTCTTCAAAGGAGACACAGAGATGGCCAAGACGCACATGAAAAGCTGCTCAACAGCACTAATTATTAGAGAAATGCAAATCAAAACTACAATGAGGTATCACCTCACACCTGTTAGAATCGGCATCATCAGAAAATCTACAAACAACCAATTCTGGGGAGGGTGTGGACAAAAGGAGCCCTCTTCCACTATTGGTGGGAATGTAAATTGATACAGTCACTATGGAGAACAGTATGGAGTTTCCTTAAAAAAACTAGAAATAGAATTACCATCTGATCCAGCAATCCCACTTCTGGGCATATACCCAGAGAAAACCGTAAATCAAAAAGGCACATTCACCACAATGTTCGTTGCAGCACTATTTACAATAGCCAGGTAATGGAAGCAACCTAAATGCCCACAGACAGATGAATGGATAAAGATGTGGTACATATATAAAATGGAATATGACTCGGCCATAAAAAGGAATGAAACTGGGTTATTTGTAGAGACATCGATGGATCGAGAGACTGTCATACAGAATGAAGTAAGTAAGAAAGAGGAAAACAAATATTGTATATTAATGCATATATGTGGAGCCTAAAAATGGTACAGATGAACTGGTTTGCAGGGAAGAAATAGAGACACAGAGGTAGAGAACAAACGTATGGACACCAAGTGTGGGAAGCCATGGGGTGGTGGTGGTGGGATGAGTTGGGAGATTGGGATTGACCTGTATACATGTATATGCATAAAATACATAACTAATAATAACGTGCTGTATAAAAAAATAAATAAAATTTCAAAATTTTAAAAAATAAAATTTAAAAATAAAACAGAAAAAATTCTTCCCATCACACAGATGTATTTATAGGAAAGAATTATTTCCATGCTTATATCTATAAATACATAAAAGGGGAATAAAATCTAACTTGAACCATAAAAGAAAATAAAAACCTGAACCCAGGAGTTATACAGAGGAAAACCCTATCAGGGCACTTGCTCCAGTGGTAAACAATTCTGAAATTGGTCATAGGTGGGGAACCATCTCCCATACAGCCAGCAACCCAGCCCCCACGCAAGGAGCGTCGTCATTGCAAAGCTGGGGGACCGTGCCGAGGCATCTGTGAGTAAACGTGAGCTGAGCCCCAGGCCAGCTGCTGCTGAACTGTCCCCACCCTTTCCAGGTAAAACACCTGAATATGTACAAGGGCTTGAAAGCCTAGAGGAAGGACCGTGGAGCCACACCAGCGACAGCACACAGGCCAACTTGGTGCCTGCAGGCCAGCCAGCGTGGTCCTGTCCCCGGCGCTCTTCCAGAAGCTTTCCATTGCCTTGCCTGAGATACCCCTCCTGTCCCGGCCCCCACTGCTTTTTTCCTTCCTCATCTCTGTCCGGAGAGAAATTCCAGCGGAAGGTATGGGTGACACATCCTCTTCTTTACAGGCGGCAGCCTGGCAACTCCTGCAGAAAGGCCAGCAGAACCCCACTCACACCGGGCCACCCACAAAGCTGTGGCCCCTCACTCCCTCCCACCAGCACAGCCCCAAGACTGCTGACGGGGCAGAGAATATGGACTCAGGCAGAGCTTCAGGGGCTATTGCTGCCTGGAGCTCTGTTTATATTGACCTCAACGAGGCACACCTGGGGAGAGCGGGCCGGCAGGGTAAGGCTGCCCAGGTCAGCTAATCCACAACCCTCAGGGAATCACATTGTTGAAAATGGACCCCGCTAAGGCAGAAGAGAAGCCAAGGGAAAAAAGGACACAATGCCATTTGCAGCACCGTAGATGAGTCTAGAAGTAATCACGTGACTTGTAGTAAGTCAGAAAGTGAAAGACACATATCATATCATATCACTTATAGGTGTTACCTAAAAATGGATACCAGGGCAGATATTTCCACGGAGAAGGGCAATCACAGATTCATTAAACAAACTTATGGTTCACCAATGGAAAGGTGTGAGGATAGGTTTCATTACGATATCGGGGTTAACAGACATATACAAACACAGGTGACATATATAATCACCAAAGACCTACAGAATACCAAGAGAGGACTACTCAACATTCTGTCATAACGTACATGGGAAAAGGATCCCAAGAAGAACAGTCATCTGTATATGTGTAAAAGAACCACATCTTCCACACCTACAACAAGCCAAACATTGTAATCAAACTTGCTGTAATAAAAAATAAAAACTTAAATTAAAAACACGAACAAGAAGTAGTGAGACAAACGTGAGGGGCTTTCTCCTGGTACATTCCATTCTAAACTCCAATCTAGAACACCACTTCCACTGAGGCTCTCTTGCCCTAGTAACCAGATTTGGTAAGGGTGAACTGCTGCCACCTTGTGGCCATTTCACACAACAGCAGCTTTAATCCCAATGCTAATCGTCAGTTGATATTCAAAATCATTGCAGGCCTGTAAATGACACCTGCCCTGAAAACAAATCCTGGGGTCACATATCGACCAAAAATTTCAAAGGACGTCCATATTTCAAAACGACCGTTTCAAAAGGCATATTTTACGCACATTAGTGTTCTGCTTCTTTTCCTTTCTTTCCTTTTTTGTTAAAAAAAACGGGAATGAAAAATGGCATCCCTCAGGATGGGTGAAAATCGTTGCAAACGAATCAATGGACACAGGTTTAATCTCCAATATATATAAACAGCTCATGCAGCTTAATATTAAAAAAACAAACAACCCAAAAAAAAATGGGCAGAAGATCTAAAGAGACGTTTCTTCAAAGGAGACACAGAGATGGCCAAGACGCACATGAAAAGCTGCTCAACAGCACTAATTATTAGAGAAATGCAAATCAAAACTACAATGAGGTATCACCTCACACCTGTTAGAATCGGCATCATCAGAAAATCTACAAACAACCAATTCTGGGGAGGGTGTGGACAAAAGGAGCCCTCTTCCACTATTGGTGGGCATGTAAATTGATACAGTCACTATGGAGAACAGTATGGAGTTTCCTTAAAAAAACTAGAAATAGAATTACCATCTGATCCAGCAATCCCACTTCTGGGCATATACCCAGAGAAAACCGTATTTCAAAAAGGCACATTCACCACAATGTTCGTTGCAGCACTATTTACAATAGCCAGGTAATGGAAGCAACCTAAATGCCCACAGACAGATGAATGGATAAAGATGTGGTACATATATAAAATGGAATATGACTCGGCCATAAAAAGGAATGAAACTGGGTCATTTGTAGAGACATCGATGGATCGAGAGACTGTCATACAGAATGAAGTAAGTCAGAAAGAGGAAAACAAATATTGTATATTAATGCATATATGTGGAGCCTAAAAATGGTACAGATGAACTGGTTTGCAGGGAAGAAATAGAGACACAGAGGTAGAGAACAAACGTATGGACACCAAGTGTGGGAAGCCATGGGGTGGTGGTGGTGGGATGAGTTGGGAGATTGGGATTGACCTGTATACATGTATATGCATAAAATACATAACTAATAATAACGTGCTGTATAAAAACATAAATAAAATTAAATTTCAAAATTTTAAAAAATAAAATTTAAAAATAAAACAGAAAAAATTCTTCCCGTCACACAGTTGTATTTATAGGAATGAATTATTTCCATGCTTATATTTATAAATACATAAAAGAGGAATAAAATCTAACTTGAACCAAAAAAGAAAAAAAAATTGAACCCACGAGTTATACAGAGGAAAACCCTATCACGGCACTTACTCCAGCGGTAAACAATTCTGAAATTGGTCAGAGGTGGGGAACCATCTCCCATACAGCCAGCCACCCACCCCCCACACAAGGAGCGTCCTCATTGAAAAGCTGGGGGACCGTGCCGAGGCATCTGTGAGTAAACGTGAGCTGAGCCCCAGGGAAGCTGCTTCTGATCTGTTCCCACCCTTTCCAGGTAAAACACCTGAATATGTACAAGGGCTTGAAAGCCTAGAAGAAGGACCGTGGAGCCACACCAGCGACAGCACGCAGGCCAACTTGGTGCCTGCAGGCCAGCCAGCGTGGTCCTGGCCCCGGGTGCTCTACCAGAAGCTTTCCATTGCCCTGCCTGAGATACCCCTCCTGTCCCGGACCCCACTGCTTTTTTCCTTCCTCACCTCTGTCCGGAGAGAAATTCCAGCGGAAGGTATGGGTGACACATCCTCTTCTTTACAGGCGGTTGCCTGGCAACTCCTGCAGAAAGGCCAGCAGAACCCCACTCACACCGGACCACCCACAAAGCTGTGGCCCCTCACTCCCTCCCACCAGCACAGCCCCGAGACTGCTGACGGGGCAGAGAATATGGAGTCAGGCACAGCTTCAGGGGCTATTGCTGCCTGGAGCGCTGTTTATATTGATCTCAAGGAGGCACACCAGGGGAGGGCGGGCCGGCAGGGTAAGGCAGCCCATGTCAGCTAATCCACAACCCTCAGGGAATCACATTGTTGAAAATGGACCCCGCTAAGGCAGAAGAGAAGCCAAGGGAAAAAAGGACACAATGCCATTTGCAGCACCGTAGATGAGTCTAGAAGTAATCACGTGACTTGTAGTAAGTCAGAAAGTGAAAGACACATATCATATCATATCACTTATAGGTGTTACCTAAAAATGGATACCAGGGCAGATATTTCCACGGAGAAGGGCAATCACAGATTCATTAAACAAACTTATGGTTCACCAATGGAAAGGTGTGAGGGTTGGTTTCATTATAATATCGGGGTTAACAGACATATACAAACACAGGTGACATATATAATCACCAAAGACCTACAGAATACCAAGAGAGGACTACTCAACATTCTGTCATAACGTACATGGGAAAAGGATCCCAAGAAGAACAGTCATCTGTATATGTGTAAAAGAACCACATCTTCCACACCTACAACAAGCCAAACATTGTAGTCAAACTTGCTGTAATAAAAAATAAAAAATTAAATTAAAAACATGAACAAGAAATAGTGAGACAAACGTGAGGGGCTTTCTCCTGGCACATTCCATTCTAAACTCCAATCTAGAACACCACTTCCACTGAGGCTCTCTTGCACTAGTAACCAGATTTGGTAAGGGTGAACTGCTGCCACCTTGTGGCCGTTTCACACAACAGCAGCTTTAATCCCAACGCTAATGGTCAGTTGATATTCAAAATCATTGCAGGCCTGTAAATGACACCTGCCCTGAAAACAAATCCTGGGGTCACATATCGACCAAAAAATTCAAAGGACGTCCATATTTCAAAACGACCATTTCAAAAGGCATATTTTACGCACATTAGTGTTCTGCTTCTTTTCCTTTCTTTCCTTTTTTGTTAAAAATCACGGGAATGGAAAAAGGCATCCCTGAGAATGGGCGAAAATCGTTGCAGACGAATCAATGGACAGAGGTTTAATCTCCAATATATATAAACAGCTCATGCAGCTTAATATTAAAAAAACAAACAACCCCAAAAAAATGGGCAGAAGATCTAAAGAGACGTTTCTTCAAAGGAGACACAGAGATGGCCAAGACGCACATGAAAAGCTGCACAACAGCACTAATTATTAGAGAAATGCAAATCAAAACTACAATGAGGTATCACCTCACACCTGTTAGAATCGGCATCATCAGAAAATCTACAAACAACCAATTCTGGGGAGGGTGTGGACAAAAGGAGCCCTCTTCCACTATTGGTGGGCATGTAAATTGATACAGTCACTATGGAGAACAGTATGGAGTTTCCTTAAAAAAACTAGAAATAGAATTACCATCTGATCCAGCAATCCCACTTCTGGACATATACCCAGAGAAAACCGTATTTCAAAAAGGCACATTCACCACAATGTTCGTTGCAGCACTATTTACAATAGCCAGGTAATGGAAGCAACCTAAATGCCCACAGACAGATGAATGGATAAAGATGTGGTACATATATAAAATGGAATATGACTCGGCCATAAAAAGGAATGAAACTGGGTCATTTGTAGAGACATCGATGGATCGAGAGACTGTCAAACAGAATGAAGTAAGTCAGAAAGAGGAAAACAAATATTGTATATTAATGCATATATGTGGAGCCTAAAAATGGTACAGATGAACTGGTTTGCAGGGAAGAAATAGAGACAGAGGTAGAGAACAAACGTATGGACACCAAGTGTGGGAAGCCATGGGGTGGTGGTGGTTGGATGAGTTGGGAGTTTGGGATTGACCTGTATACATGTATATACATAAAATACATAACTAATAATAACGTGCTGTATAAAAAAAATAAATTAAATTAAATTTCAAAATTTTAAAAAATAAAATTTAAAAATAAAACAGAAAAAATTCTTCCCATCACACAGATATATTTATAGGAAAGAATTATTTCCATGCTTATATCTATAAATACATAAAAGGGGAATAAAATCTAACTTGAACCATAAAAGAAAAAAAAAACCTGAACCCAGGAGTTATACAGAGGAAAACCCTATCAGGGCACTTGCACCAGTGGTAAACAATTCTGAAATTGGTCAGAGGTGGGGAACCATCTCCCATACAGCCAGCAACCCACCCCCCACGCAAGGAGCGTCCTCATTGCAAAGCTGGGGGACCGTGCCGAGGCATCTGTGAGTAAACGTGAGCTGAGCCCCAGGCCAGCTGCTGCTGAACTGTTCCCACCCTTTCCAGGTAAAACACCTGAATATGTACAAGGGCTTGAAAGCCTAGAGGAAGGACCGTGGAGCCACACCAGCGACAGCACGCAGGCCAACTTGGTGCCTGCAGGCCAGCCAGCGTGATCCTGGACCCTGGCGCTCTTCCAGAAGCTTTCCATTGCCCTGCCTGAGATATCCCTCCTGTCCCGGCCCCCACTGCTTTTTTCCTTCCTCACCTCTGTCCGGAGAGAAATTCCAGCGGAAGGTATGGGTGACACATCCTCTTCTTTACAGGCGGCAGCCTGGCAACTCCTGCAGAAAGGCCAGCAGAACCCCACTCACACCGGGCCACCCACAAAGCTGTGGCCCCTCACTCCCTCCCACCAGCACAGCCCCGAGACTGCTGACGGGGCAGAGAATATGGAGTCAGGCCCAGCTTCAGGGGCTATTGCTGCCTGGAGTGCTGTTTATATTGACCTCAACGAGGCACACCTGGGGAGGGCGGGCCGGCAGGGTAAGGCTGCCCAGGTCAGCTAATCCACAACCCTCAGGGAATCACATTGTTGAAAATGGACCCCGCTAAGGCAGAAGAGAAGCCAAGGGAAAAAAGGACACAATGCCATTTGCAGCACCGTAGATGAGTCTAGAAGTAATCACGTGACTTGTAGTAAGTCAGAAAGTGAAAGACACATATCATATCATATCACTTATAGGTGTTACCTAAAAATGGATACCAGGGCAGATATTTCCACGGAGAAGGGCAATCACTGATTCATTAAACAAACTTATGGTTCACCAATGGAAAGGTGTGAGGATTGGTTTCATTACGATATCGGGGTTAACAGACATATACAAACACAGGTGACATATATAATCACCAAAGACCTACAGAATACCAAGAGAGGACTACTCAACATTCTGTCATAACGTACATGGGAAAAGGATCCCAAGAAGAACAGTCATCTGTATATGTGTAAAAGAACCACATCTTCCACACCTACAACAAGCCAAACATTGTAATCAAACTTGCTGTAATAAAAAATAAAACCTTAAATTAAAAACACGAACAAGAAGTAGTGAGACAAACGTGAGGGGCTTTCTCCTGGTACATTCCATTCTAAACTCCAATGTAGAACACCACTTCCACTGAGGCTCTCTTGCCCTAGTAACCAGATTTGGTAAGGGTGAACTGCTGCCACCTTGTGGCCGTTTCACACAACAGCAGCTTTAATCCCAACGCTAATGGTCAGTTGATATTCAAAATCACTGCAGGCCTGTAAATGACACCTGCCCTGAAAACAAATCCTGGGGTCACATATCGACCAAAAATTTCAAAGGACGTCCATATTTCAAAACGACCGTTTCAAAAGGCATATTTTACGCACATTAGTGTTCTGCTTCTTTTCCTTTCTTTCCTTTTTTGTTAAAAAACACGGGAATGGAAAAAGGCATCCCTCAGGATGGGTGAAAATCGTTGCAGACGAATCAATGGACAGAGGTTTAATCTCCAATATATATAAACAGCTCATGCAGCTTAATATTAAAAAAACAAACAACCCAAAAAAATGGGCAGAAGATCTAAAGAGACGTTTCTTCAAAGGAGACACAGAGATGGCCAAGACGCACATGAAAAGCTGCTCAACAGCACTAATTATTAGAGAAATGCAAATCAAAACTACAATGAGGTATCACCTCACACCTGTTAGAATCGGCATCATCAGAAAATCTACAAACAACCAATTCTGGGGAGGGTGTGGACAAAAGGAGCCCTCTTCCACTATTGGTGGGAATGTAAATTGATACAGTCACTATGGAGAACAGTATGGAGTTTCCTTAAAAAAACTAGAAATAGAATTACCATCTGATCCAGCAATCCCACTTCTGGGCATATACCCAGAGAAAACCGTAAATCAAAAAGGCACATTCACCACAATGTTCGTTGCAGCACTATTTACAATAGCCAGGTAATGGAAGCAACCTAAATGCCCACAGACAGATGAATGGATAAAGATGTGGTACATATATAAAATGGAATATGACTCGGCCATAAAAAGGAATGAAACTGGGTTATTTGTAGAGACATCGATGGATCGAGAGACTGTCATACAGAATGAAGTAAGTAAGAAAGAGGAAAACAAATATTGTATATTAATGCATATATGTGGAGCCTAAAAATGGTACAGATGAACTGGTTTGCAGGGAAGAAATAGAGACACAGAGGTAGAGAACAAACGTATGGACACCAAGTGTGGGAAGCCATGGGGTGGTGGTGGTGGGATGAGTTGGGAGATTGGGATTGACCTGTATACATGTATATGCATAAAATACATAACTAATAATAACGTGCTGTATAAAAAAATAAATAAAATTTCAAAATTTTAAAAAATAAAATTTAAAAATAAAACAGAAAAAATTCTTCCCATCACACAGATGTATTTATAGGAAAGAATTATTTCCATGCTTATATCTATAAATACATAAAAGGGGAATAAAATCTAACTTGAACCATAAAAGAAAATAAAAACCTGAACCCAGGAGTTATACAGAGGAAAACCCTATCAGGGCACTTGCTCCAGTGGTAAACAATTCTGAAATTGGTCATAGGTGGGGAACCATCTCCCATACAGCCAGCAACCCAGCCCCCACGCAAGGAGCGTCGTCATTGCAAAGCTGGGGGACCGTGCCGAGGCATCTGTGAGTAAACGTGAGCTGAGCCCCAGGCCAGCTGCTGCTGAACTGTCCCCACCCTTTCCAGGTAAAACACCTGAATATGTACAAGGGCTTGAAAGCCTAGAGGAAGGACCGTGGAGCCACACCAGCGACAGCACACAGGCCAACTTGGTGCCTGCAGGCCAGCCAGCGTGGTCCTGTCCCCGGCGCTCTTCCAGAAGCTTTCCATTGCCTTGCCTGAGATACCCCTCCTGTCCCGGCCCCCACTGCTTTTTTCCTTCCTCATCTCTGTCCGGAGAGAAATTCCAGCGGAAGGTATGGGTGACACATCCTCTTCTTTACAGGCGGCAGCCTGGCAACTCCTGCAGAAAGGCCAGCAGATCCCCACTCACACCGGGCCACCCACAAAGCTGTGGCCCCTCACTCCCTCCCACCAGCACAGCCCCAAGACTGCTGACGGGGCAGAGAATATGGACTCAGGCAGAGCTTCAGGGGCTATTGCTGCCTGGAGCTCTGTTTATATTGACCTCAACGAGGCACACCTGGGGAGAGCGGGCCGGCAGGGTAAGGCTGCCCAGGTCAGCTAATCCACAACCCTCAGGGAATCACATTGTTGAAAATGGACCCCGCTAAGGCAGAAGAGAAGCCAAGGGAAAAAAGGACACAATGCCATTTGCAGCACCGTAGATGAGTCTAGAAGTAATCACGTGACTTGTAGTAAGTCAGAAAGTGAAAGACACATATCATATCATATCACTTATAGGTGTTACCTAAAAATGGATACCAGGGCAGATATTTCCACGGAGAAGGGCAATCACAGATTCATTAAACAAACTTATGGTTCACCAATGGAAAGGTGTGAGGATAGGTTTCATTACGATATCGGGGTTAACAGACATATACAAACACAGGTGACATATATAATCACCAAAGACCTACAGAATACCAAGAGAGGACTACTCAACATTCTGTCATAACGTACATGGGAAAAGGATCCCAAGAAGAACAGTCATCTGTATATGTGTAAAAGAACCACATCTTCCACACCTACAACAAGCCAAACATTGTAATCAAACTTGCTGTAATAAAAAATAAAAACTTAAATTAAAAACACGAACAAGAAGTAGTGAGACAAACGTGAGGGGCTTTCTCCTGGTACATTCCATTCTAAACTCCAATCTAGAACACCACTTCCACTGAGGCTCTCTTGCCCTAGTAACCAGATTTGGTAAGGGTGAACTGCTGCCACCTTGTGGCCATTTCACACAACAGCAGCTTTAATCCCAATGCTAATCGTCAGTTGATATTCAAAATCATTGCAGGCCTGTAAATGACACCTGCCCTGAAAACAAATCCTGGGGTCACATATCGACCAAAAATTTCAAAGGACGTCCATATTTCAAAACGACCGTTTCAAAAGGCATATTTTACGCACATTAGTGTTCTGCTTCTTTTCCTTTCTTTCCTTTTTTGTTAAAAAAAACGGGAATGAAAAATGGCATCCCTCAGGATGGGTGAAAATCGTTGCAAACGAATCAATGGACACAGGTTTAATCTCCAATATATATAAACAGCTCATGCAGCTTAATATTAAAAAAACAAACAACCCAAAAAAAAATGGGCAGAAGATCTAAAGAGACGTTTCTTCAAAGGAGACACAGAGATGGCCAAGACGCACATGAAAAGCTGCTCAACAGCACTAATTATTAGAGAAATGCAAATCAAAACTACAATGAGGTATCACCTCACACCTGTTAGAATCGGCATCATCAGAAAATCTACAAACAACCAATTCTGGGGAGGGTGTGGACAAAAGGAGCCCTCTTCCACTATTGGTGGGCATGTAAATTGATACAGTCACTATGGAGAACAGTATGGAGTTTCCTTAAAAAAACTAGAAATAGAATTACCATCTGATCCAGCAATCCCACTTCTGGGCATATACCCAGAGAAAACCGTATTTCAAAAAGGCACATTCACCACAATGTTCGTTGCAGCACTATTTACAATAGCCAGGTAATGGAAGCAACCTAAATGCCCACAGACAGATGAATGGATAAAGATGTGGTACATATATAAAATGGAATATGACTCGGCCATAAAAAGGAATGAAACTGGGTCATTTGTAGAGACATCGATGGATCGAGAGACTGTCATACAGAATGAAGTAAGTCAGAAAGAGGAAAACAAATATTGTATATTAATGCATATATGTGGAGCCTAAAAATGGTACAGATGAACTGGTTTGCAGGGAAGAAATAGAGACACAGAGGTAGAGAACAAACGTATGGACACCAAGTGTGGGAAGCCATGGGGTGGTGGTGGTGGGATGAGTTGGGAGATTGGGATTGACCTGTATACATGTATATGCATAAAATACATAACTAATAATAACGTGCTGTATAAAAACATAAATAAAATTAAATTTCAAAATTTTAAAAAATAAAATTTAAAAATAAAACAGAAAAAATTCTTCCCGTCACACAGTTGTATTTATAGGAATGAATTATTTCCATGCTTATATTTATAAATACATAAAAGAGGAATAAAATCTAACTTGAACCAAAAAAGAAAAAAAAATTGAACCCACGAGTTATACAGAGGAAAACCCTATCACGGCACTTACTCCAGCGGTAAACAATTCTGAAATTGGTCAGAGGTGGGGAACCATCTCCCATACAGCCAGCCACCCACCCCCCACACAAGGAGCGTCCTCATTGAAAAGCTGGGGGACCGTGCCGAGGCATCTGTGAGTAAACGTGAGCTGAGCCCCAGGGAAGCTGCTTCTGATCTGTTCCCACCCTTTCCAGGTAAAACACCTGAATATGTACAAGGGCTTGAAAGCCTAGAAGAAGGACCGTGGAGCCACACCAGCGACAGCACGCAGGCCAACTTGGTGCCTGCAGGCCAGCCAGCGTGGTCCTGGCCCCGGGTGCTCTACCAGAAGCTTTCCATTGCCCTGCCTGAGATACCCCTCCTGTCCCGGACCCCACTGCTTTTTTCCTTCCTCACCTCTGTCCGGAGAGAAATTCCAGCGGAAGGTATGGGTGACACATCCTCTTCTTTACAGGCGGTTGCCTGGCAACTCCTGCAGAAAGGCCAGCAGAACCCCACTCACACCGGACCACCCACAAAGCTGTGGCCCCTCACTCCCTCCCACCAGCACAGCCCCGAGACTGCTGACGGGGCAGAGAATATGGAGTCAGGCACAGCTTCAGGGGCTATTGCTGCCTGGAGCGCTGTTTATATTGATCTCAAGGAGGCACACCAGGGGAGGGCGGGCCGGCAGGGTAAGGCAGCCCATGTCAGCTAATCCACAACCCTCAGGGAATCACATTGTTGAAAATGGACCCCGCTAAGGCAGAAGAGAAGCCAAGGGAAAAAAGGACACAATGCCATTTGCAGCACCGTAGATGAGTCTAGAAGTAATCACGTGACTTGTAGTAAGTCAGAAAGTGAAAGACACATATCATATCATATCACTTATAGGTGTTACCTAAAAATGGATACCAGGGCAGATATTTCCACGGAGAAGGGCAATCACAGATTCATTAAACAAACTTATGGTTCACCAATGGAAAGGTGTGAGGGTTGGTTTCATTATAATATCGGGGTTAACAGACATATACAAACACAGGTGACATATATAATCACCAAAGACCTACAGAATACCAAGAGAGGACTACTCAACATTCTGTCATAACGTACATGGGAAAAGGATCCCAAGAAGAACAGTCATCTGTATATGTGTAAAAGAACCACATCTTCCACACCTACAACAAGCCAAACATTGTAGTCAAACTTGCTGTAATAAAAAATAAAAAATTAAATTAAAAACATGAACAAGAAATAGTGAGACAAACGTGAGGGGCTTTCTCCTGGCACATTCCATTCTAAACTCCAATCTAGAACACCACTTCCACTGAGGCTCTCTTGCACTAGTAACCAGATTTGGTAAGGGTGAACTGCTGCCACCTTGTGGCCGTTTCACACAACAGCAGCTTTAATCCCAACGCTAATGGTCAGTTGATATTCAAAATCATTGCAGGCCTGTAAATGACACCTGCCCTGAAAACAAATCCTGGGGTCACATATCGACCAAAAAATTCAAAGGACGTCCATATTTCAAAACGACCATTTCAAAAGGCATATTTTACGCACATTAGTGTTCTGCTTCTTTTCCTTTCTTTCCTTTTTTGTTAAAAATCACGGGAATGGAAAAAGGCATCCCTGAGAATGGGCGAAAATCGTTGCAGACGAATCAATGGACAGAGGTTTAATCTCCAATATATATAAACAGCTCATGCAGCTTAATATTAAAAAAACAAACAACCCCAAAAAAATGGGCAGAAGATCTAAAGAGACGTTTCTTCAAAGGAGACACAGAGATGGCCAAGACGCACATGAAAAGCTGCACAACAGCACTAATTATTAGAGAAATGCAAATCAAAACTACAATGAGGTATCACCTCACACCTGTTAGAATCGGCATCATCAGAAAATCTACAAACAACCAATTCTGGGGAGGGTGTGGACAAAAGGAGCCCTCTTCCACTATTGGTGGGAATGTAAATTGATACAGTCACTATGGAGAACAGTATGGAGTTTCCTTAAAAAAACTAGAAATAGAATTACCATCTGATCCAGCAATCCCACTTCTGGACATATACCCAGAGAAAACCGTATTTCAAAAAGGCACATTCACCACAATGTTCGTTGCAGCACTATTTACAATAGCCAGGTAATGGAAGCAACCTAAATGCCCACAGACAGATGAATGGATAAAGATGTGGTACATATATAAAATGGAATATGACTCGGCCATAAAAAGGAATGAAACTGGGTCATTTGTAGAGACATCGATGGATCGAGAGACTGTCAAACAGAATGAAGTAAGTCAGAAAGAGGAAAACAAATATTGTATATTAATGCATATATGTGGAGCCTAAAAATGGTACAGATGAACTGGTTTGCAGGGAAGAAATAGAGACAGAGGTAGAGAACAAACGTATGGACACCAAGTGTGGGAAGCCATGGGGTGGTGGTGGTTGGATGAGTTGGGAGTTTGGGATTGACCTGTATACATGTATATACATAAAATACATAACTAATAATAACGTGCTGTATAAAAAAAATAAATTAAATTAAATTTCAAAATTTTAAAAAATAAAATTTAAAAATAAAACAGAAAAAATTCTTCCCATCACACAGATATATTTATAGGAAAGAATTATTTCCATGCTTATATCTATAAATACATAAAAGGGGAATAAAATCTAACTTGAACCATAAAAGAAAAAAAAAACCTGAACCCAGGAGTTATACAGAGGAAAACCCTATCAGGGCACTTGCACCAGTGGTAAACAATTCTGAAATTGGTCAGAGGTGGGGAACCATCTCCCATACAGCCAGCAACCCACCCCCCACGCAAGGAGCGTCCTCATTGCAAAGCTGGGGGACCGTGCCGAGGCATCTGTGAGTAAACGTGAGCTGAGCCCCAGGCCAGCTGCTGCTGAACTGTTCCCACCCTTTCCAGGTAAAACACCTGAATATGTACAAGGGCTTGAAAGCCTAGAGGAAGGACCGTGGAGCCACACCAGCGACAGCACGCAGGCCAACTTGGTGCCTGCAGGCCAGCCAGCGTGATCCTGGACCCTGGCGCTCTTCCAGAAGCTTTCCATTGCCCTGCCTGAGATATCCCTCCTGTCCCGGCCCCCACTGCTTTTTTCCTTCCTCACCTCTGTCCGGAGAGAAATTCCAGCGGAAGGTATGGGTGACACATCCTCTTCTTTACAGGCGGCAGCCTGGCAACTCCTGCAGAAAGGCCAGCAGAACCCCACTCACACCGGGCCACCCACAAAGCTGTGGCCCCTCACTCCCTCCCACCAGCACAGCCCCGAGACTGCTGACGGGGCAGAGAATATGGAGTCAGGCCCAGCTTCAGGGGCTATTGCTGCCTGGAGTGCTGTTTATATTGACCTCAACGAGGCACACCTGGGGAGGGCGGGCCGGCAGGGTAAGGCTGCCCAGGTCAGCTAATCCACAACCCTCAGGGAATCACATTGTTGAAAATGGACCCCGCTAAGGCAGAAGAGAAGCCAAGGGAAAAAAGGACACAATGCCATTTGCAGCACCGTAGATGAGTCTAGAAGTAATCACGTGACTTGTAGTAAGTCAGAAAGTGAAAGACACATATCATATCATATCACTTATAGGTGTTACCTAAAAATGGATACCAGGGCAGATATTTCCACGGAGAAGGGCAATCACTGATTCATTAAACAAACTTATGGTTCACCAATGGAAAGGTGTGAGGATTGGTTTCATTACGATATCGGGGTTAACAGACATATACAAACACAGGTGACATATATAATCACCAAAGACCTACAGAATACCAAGAGAGGACTACTCAACATTCTGTCATAACGTACATGGGAAAAGGATCCCAAGAAGAACAGTCATCTGTATATGTGTAAAAGAACCACATCTTCCACACCTACAACAAGCCAAACATTGTAATCAAACTTGCTGTAATAAAAAATAAAACCTTAAATTAAAAACACGAAC
>NW_028293963.1:0-28876 GCF_964341445.2 Mesoplodon mirus | reverse complement strand
CAAACGGGAAGGACAAAGACAGAGAGAATTTGCAGGCAACCAAAGATGATTCGTTAATTCAATCGATTTAATGTTAGTCAAAGGATGAAAGTTAACTCTGGATCTTGAACTTGTAATTCAAGCTGACACGTGTTGGAACATGAGAATGTTGGAATCATATATTGGTATATATGAATCCACATATTAGATGACACCTAAAAATATTTACCAAAAATCGTAAGTGGAATAATGGAGTCGTCTGGTTTCTAGAACTACAAGTATTCATTCCTCTTTAAAGATATTAGTATATTTGATGTACTTGACTAGTATATTTAATACACTTCAACACATAAATTTAAATGTTTAGACGTTGAAATCTTACTGGATGTGTTTGCTTATTTAACCGGTACAACCAGTATAGGAAATTGAGGAAGTCCAACTTAACTCAGATGTTCAAGCCAAAATAAAGCCAAGACTTACATACCAGAATACTATACCACCATTATTTTCTACATTATAAGATAATCTGAAAAAATACATATAGTCATTTTTAGACCGAAATTATTAAACCAGCGTAAGTCTTCTGAGTAACCTCGATAAAAACACACCACAAGACATAAACATTTTAAATGTCATTATATATAAAATGTATAAATTATTTAAATTGCTTAAAAGTATTAAGGGTCATCTTTGTAATCAATTTCATTTCATTTCTCACTGTTGTTCCAAGTAATCAAGACCATTAATTTAATCTACAGCTAAATCTGTTATTGTTCCTTGTCACCAATTCAATAACAAAATGTTTCCTTATATAAATAATATATAATACCACATTGAAAGCATAAGTCGTAAGGCATTTTTCCCAGAAATTCTTAAGTTTCTTATTTTGAATTTATATAAGTGATTATTACTTTCCCGAAATTAATTGGGGGATTAGTTTTTAATTAATTTAAATTTTTAGAGGCCTAATTTGTCTATTCTCTCCCAAGGAAGAGAAAGTATATTGTTTTGTTTCTGAGAAAATATATTTAAAGGGAAAAAAATTCATCAAACTAGTGGGCATTATTTAAGGTGAAAGCAGAGGCAACGACATGTGTTACCAGCAATTGACAGTGAGGGAAAGAAAATGAAATACGTGAGCCACATTAGGTCCTTGAAGGAAGCTCATTAATGAAAATCGGAGTACTTCTGTGATATGCTATTGAGTCTCCAGGGTATGTATCTGTGCGTGAAGGCATTGCTCCTCATCCATCTGTATTAAGGACCGAACTGACTTACAGTTCTGGAAGGTTTAAATCTTGACTTGTAGGGCTGTCACAAGTGCTCACGTTGCTGACTTTGCTGCTTGTTTCTAATGATATAAAGGCCTTTCCTCTGCTTTCTGTAGTCTGATTTAAGCAGTCCCTAGAGGACATTTGTTTGCAATTTTTCAGTTATTTAGAAACTTGAGTATACCAATGAAGGAAAGCTGCCTATTCCATGCTAAAAATTCAATATTCTCCCTGTAATAACCCCTTATTAATGTTGAGTTCCTTATGAGGGAACCATTGCATGTTAAGATCATCCTTATTGTAGCTACTACACTTTTGCACTTAATGACAAGGATTGACTGGGCCCACGTGGTTTTTCACCAAATAGCGGAAAGACAAGAGCTGGACAGCTTCTCACTGCTGCGGTGTCACAGACCAGGAAATAGCAGAATCCTCAGGACAAGCATCAGAGAAAAAAGACTCATGGTCCGGAGTAGCTGTCATCTTCTACCTAACAGGGAATAGATCCCTGTCAACCGCCACCCAACAGGGATTATCCCCAGAAGTTCACTTCCTAAAATTAAAACCACAATCCCACACTGAGAGGAGAAATTAGTGATGCACAAATGAGAGGGAGAGAGAGAGAGAGAGAAAATCCTTGTCCAGTAACCACACAATATGAAAAAGCCAAAATGCTCAATTTCTGCACATGAGATTTAACAGAACAGAGCAAACATGAGCTAATAACTCTAAGGGTCCAGGTCTGAAGCAGGAACCTGTGGGGCGGGGGGGCCAGGATTCTGTTGGCTCCCACGGTGTGTCTTAGATGGGCTAATTTTTATAGTCACAGCCAAATAACAAACAAACAAAAAACTGTCAAGGAATAACATAGAAACACTTATTCCCATGCTAATTCCCCACTTTATAGGAGGAAGGACAGGCATTAGATTGTTGTCATCAAATTAAAAGTATAACCAAACTTTATAAATGAAAGAGAAAAGGGGAGAAGGAAAAAACCTCTGGGATCAGCGAGATTCTTCTCTTTGGATAAGTTGCTTGGCAGGACGTTATCAAAGAGGTCATTCTGGGCAGTCTTCTCTGGACCCTGTTGACTTAGGTCAGCAGAGAAAACAATGACAGTTATTGGAGGACTTTAAAAATATTGAATGTTTAGCTTTCAAACATATGCAATGGAATATCTCTGTGTAATGCCCACAGCGTCCCTCTGCTGTCCTTCCCCTTAGTTATGTCGGGAGGGCACTGCTCCCTTTATTAGTTAGACTATCATAGAGAGATGTACAGAAAGGTTGCTGTGTTGGCAAGTAAATGAAGAAAGGGACATTGAAAGACTGGAAAATAAAATGGAATAGGATTCCGTCCCACTTCTGTGGAAGGAAAATTTGAAGGATTTACCGACATTAGAAGCATAGCAACACTAAAGGTGGCGCTTGCACTTCCAGTTCTCTGCGCTATGGAGACGCCTGCACGAGTGGTCAGAGGTGTGCGTCCACTAGTGATGGCTGCAGCATATTCGTCATCGTGAAACCATGAAACCAAACAATACACAACCATGGAAGAAATGCCCTTATCAAATATGATGCAGAGGAGAATTATGATGATGAGCTCACTGATAACCTCATTCCCAGAACAATTACTAACGTTCACAGGTGAAAAGTTGGACACACATAAAATAGGACTTTCTTGTCCAAGTGTATAGCCTTGGCAGAATAAAGACTTTATCCCACCAGACCATGGATTCCTCGATCTTTTTCAGGAGGCCTTAAGTTAGGCAAGTATAGAGTCCAATAGAGACGACAGACAATAGAGCTGGGAAGGGGAGTGTGGCCCAAGACTGGCAGCAGTCGGTAAACTCTGTGGGAGCAGATATCCAGGTAATAATCAGCATGGAACACCGGGAACGGTAATCAACACGGAAAACGCTGAATGGGTTCTAAAACCTCTCCCACCGTCCCTGGGTGGGCTCGAACCACCAACCTTTCGATTAACAGCTGAACGCGCTAACCCATTGCGCCACAGAGACAGCGACACGTGACTCTCCTGGACTCTCTGTGGAGAAGACACTTACTAATTCCCAGGATGTGCCGCCTTTCTCGCAGGAAAATGGTACCAGTTCCAAAGCCTCGGAAAAACGGAAGGTTTAGAGCAGTTAATCACACTGGATCTGAGACTGGGTCAAGGTCGGGAAAAGACAACACTAAGCACTATTATCAGAGGGCAGCCACCCATGCAGACAATTCTGACAAGCACTTGAGAATACTCCCCCTCCCTTCGACGCATTTCCCATCTGGTCCTCTCATCCTCCCACTCACTACAGGGAAGGATTCGTCCCCTTTGTGTCCTGTCAGAACCCTTTACGCATCCTGCAGGGCACACAGGTCCAGGCAACAGCCAAGGGGCAGCTGCACTTCCCTGAAGGGCCTTTCCCGAGGTAGGCGGTTCCAGCGCTCGGGCTGACCCAAGACCCCACTGCCCGCCAAGGCAACCGGAAGGAGACCGGAGGGCAGCCGGCCCGGGGGGATTCCTACTAGCACAGAACGTGCCTGGCCTGCACTTCGGGGGGAGCTGAATAAAACTCCTCCTGAAGCTTCTCTACAGCCTGAAGAGAACGGATTTCAGGGTCCTGAAAGGGCAAGGGCGCCTCCTCACGAGGACAAAGGCTTCCCCTGGTCTTGGAGGACAAGTCCCGTAGAAGTTGGCTTTGAGAGACACGCCAAACGAAAGGAGCACCCTTGAGTGGAGATGTCTGCAAGGAACTCTCAAGTGGTGTCGCCATTCTTCTATACGGAGAGAGAGTGAGAAACCCAACGTGGGAAAATGTTTACTGTGCACTTACGTATAGAATATACGATGTTATGACTCTTGCAAATTTTTTGTACGTTTCAAAGGGCTTTGGTTTTGGTTTTTAATGAATTTTTGGAATTCGAGTCCCCGATGCCCTTGGGATGAAAACTCTGTTAATAAGTCTTCGGGTTCGTAACACGCAGGGAGAAAAGAGCCGAGGCGAGAGCTGGCCAGCCCAGGCTGTTCATTGCATCTCACCTCCTCCAGCCTGCGCGATGTCAAGGACCCTGAGGCCAGAACTCCCCGTTATTTGTGGACTCAGTGCAGAAGCTCTTCTGCATCTGAACCTTGAAGTGAAACACAGCTCTGGTCGGGGCGGGAAGAGGAAGACTCCTGCCAGTGGAGACGCTGAGGGGGGGAAAGGGGGGGAAAAAAAGGAAAAAAAGGCTTCCCTGACCGGGAATCGAACCCGGGCCGCAGCGGTGAAAGCGCCGAATCCTAGCCACTAGACCACCAGGGAACCATTGAGGAGCCCGACCTAGCCGTCTCCGGATGAAAACCGTAAAAGTAAAGATTACACTTCAGAGACCCGGAGAGCAGGAACGGAGATTTCCCAGAAGCCCAGGGCTGAATGCAGCTGTGCAAGGCTCCCAGCCCTTGCCCGGCTGCCCATCACCCTTCACCTCTCCAGTCTTGGGCGGCGCTCTGGGCTCTGAGACAGGACACAGGGTCCGTCCTGGTCTAACTTCAGCGCTGTGTGCTGCCGAGCCAAGGTCATGCTCTCTTTCTGAACCTCGGTTTTCTCTTGAGTCCGGTGCCAACTGGGATGTCAGCAGGTGATGGGCGGATCCGTCCGCTTCCTGCTGTCTGCCCTGGCTCTGGGGGCTCTCCTGGTTAACGGCACCGGTACGGGCTCCTGCCCCTCCGCGACCAGCTCAATTCGTGGAGCCTGACATTGTTCATTTCCGTGTCTTTGGCTCGAGTCCCCGGTGCACAGTTGGGCTCGGTCTCTTTTGTTCCGTCACGCAAAGCAAACTGTTGCGTGAGTGTGCCGAGGTGGGGGAAAGCCAAGTGTGAGGGGATGAAGTTGTGTGAAGCCAAGCCAGGGACGAACTCCTTGGTGTCCAGAGACATAACTCGCGCGAACATGTGCAAGAGATTTCGGCTCCCGCTTAGGAGGTGAGGGGATTTCCGCATGTAAAAAGGACCCGAAGTCAGCCTTGTCCTTTGCGCACTTGGCTCAGCTGGCTGTGGCCTGGACTCCGCAGTGACTCAGAGCGGAGAAAGGAGGGCTGCCTCCTAGTGCTGCGCAGGCTCTCAGGCAGCAACGGAACTCCTGCCCTGTACCTTGGGGATGGAAAAGGCAGCTGCGCCCGCTGCCTCACCCCCTGCCTTTCGCCCGTTTTGGTTTTTTGAATGCGAAGGTAAAAAGCGCAGAAAGGCAGGACGCTTGTTTCCGCCCGGTTTTGAACCGGGGACCTTTCGCGTGTGAGGCGAACGTGATAACCGCTACACTACGGAAACACGGCGGGTGCGACAGCTTGGTGACACAGCCCTGAAATGCGTAGGTCCTGCCACCGCTATCCTTGAAAAAGTCGCCAGCTTTTGAAACTGAAGAATGAACCTTGAAGCCCCAAGATCTCGCAGGCAAGGAGACTGCGGCTTCCGAGAGGCCCTGGTTTTAGGGTTCCGAGCCTGCCCCGAACGGAGGACCCCCGAGCCTCCCACAGTCGGCCTTTGGGCTCCCACACCGACCGCAGAGTCCTCGGATCCACAGCTATGCCCCCGAGTGCAGGGGTCGCCCCTGCTGACTCCTCCGCTCCCAGAAGCCGCGGGAGCCGGGGATTCGTGCAAGTGCCCTTTGGGCCTAAGGGGAAAAGGTAGAGAATTAGGTTCATGCCAGTGAGCTTCTCTCTCTCTGGAGCTGATCCTGTGGGTCCTAGCTGCACTTCTCCAAAGGCTTCCAACAGAATTCCTCTAATCCACACTTGACTTAGCCGTCTTCAGGGTGAATGCTAGCTTGCTACAAACACTCCGTCATAACTGAAGGAGGAAATCTACAACTTCCAGGTAAATTCTGTTTTCTTCCTTTGATTTCTTCAAACAGCAACAACCAAAAAGACAGGCCACTGGTACATACTTGCACATTTCTTATAATACTTAAGGTATGTCTGACTGTCTGTGAAAAGCTCTTGCTAGAGGAACATGTGCAAGAGATTGTCTACCATGAGCTAAACAATCGTCATGCCTGCCCAAGGTCCAAGAATCTGATGAAGTTGGATCCAGTCCCCCACTGCCTTTAGATCACCGGTTAGATCACCATCCAAACCAACCAGTCTTCCGCAGGCAGGTCGCTAATATGAGGGAGAAGAGGTCAGCTAAACATTTAAACAATCGTAGTTTGTTCTGGGGAACGTTGAAAGTCAGCAGTGGTACAGTTAGAAGGGGAAATAAAAGACTTCATAATAACGATAATACCAGCTTTCTCGACCTTTACTGAGTGACCGGCACTGTTCCTCAGTGCTTTACTGTGGAATAACTTACTAAGTCCACATAACAACTCTGGAAGACAGTGTAGGACATCACCACCCCTTGTTGCAGATGAGAACACTGAGGCACTGAAAAGCTGAGCTAACCTTTTCAGCGTCTCACCCCCGTGACAGTGACAGCCAGCACTCAGACCCAGGCACTTTGCCTCCAGAGCCCTTCGCCTTGGCCACCATGCTCACGGGTAACTGAGAAAACTTCACTGAGATTTGCATCGCTTCCTTGTTCAACCTCCAAGATTTCAAAAGGAAAAGAAGATTGAAAGGCAGGCCTGCAAAACTCCACAAAGTAACTAATGAAATGAAGAAGAAGAAGAGGAAGAGGAAACAGGACCTTTGGAGAAGCAACGACGTTAGACGCAGAGAGAATGACGATGCGTTTGTTAAACACACACTAACTGGAAACTGTCTATTTAAAGACTAAGAAGGACCTATCTTCCAACAATTTAAGGCCTAAACTTTCCCTTTCCGTGGCAGTCTCCACCCAAGAATACATTTCAAAGCTACCAATATAGTGTATACAGATGTGAATATGAAAATCATACTTCAACATTAGTAGTAAAGAGATTATTTTTGAATTTTGTTTATGTTTTATACGGCACGTTCTTATTAGTAATTTTATACATATTAGTGTATAAATGTCAATCCCAATCTCCCAATTCACCCCACCACCACGAACCCCTCTGCCACTTTCCCCGTGTTGGTGTCCATATGTTCGTTCTCTACGACTGTGGCTCTCTTTCTGCCCTGCAAACCGGCTCATCTGAACCATTTTTCTAGGTTCCACATATATGCGTTAATATACGATATTTGTTTTCCTCTTTCTGACTTACTTCAAGTCGTAAAGAGATTTTGAATGAGTTAGCTCACATGGTTACTAATAAAAATGGGAAACAGTTATTAGCATGTTGTCATTAAACAAAGACAGGGTTTATAAAAGAGCCGGAAAAGAGAAGAGAGGAAACACACACACACACACACACACACACACACACACACACACACACAGCATGAGAAAGGGGAGTTTTCCCTTTCCTTGAGGAACAGATAGCTGAAAGCCATCAAACACCTAGTCTGGACGGGTTAATCTAGTGAAGTTCCGAACTAGTCAGCTAAACGATTTTGGCTATGTGTGGATGCTCCAAAAATTCTTCAGAGTTTAGTGGTGAAATGAATGTGGCGGCTTTTCTTTGTGTACTACCTGCCAGTGTCCTCCCTTTGGCACCTCTGAGTGACTTAAGCCTAATGGAACTACTTTCCTCATCAGAACTTCTCAATTTCATATACCCTCCCCCCTCCTTGACTCATACTGATTCTTAACAGAGCAAGGTTTGAGCACGAACACTTGCTTCTCTCTTTGACACAGTATTAAGAGTGGAATGTCAGCTTAGGGTAATGGTTGTGAGCAGCCTATAAGTAAGTAGTCAGATATCCGATACTGAAGGGAAGCCAAAAATCTGAGGACAACAAAAATATCCCAGTAACTACTTTGAACTTACTTTTCCTCCTAGCCCAGGACAAAGCAGAAGAAAAAGTATCAACATCACTTTAGCAATAACCAAGTGGCATTAAACTTTTAAACAATGAGGCATAATATGCATAAAGTACAAAGAGTGTACAGTCCCAAAACCATTAACAGTGTACCCCAACGTGAATAACTGATGAAGCAACCTGAATAACTAAGGTATGGAAAATTACCAGACCACAAAAGGCTTCCTCATGACTCTTGCCATGCAAGAGCTCAGAGTAATCACACACATACCCCTCCCAACCTCTCTGCCTGTTACTTTCTCATAAATTGGATCACAGGGCATGCACTGGGTTTGGGGGGCTGGAGGGGTATGGTTCTGACTTCTTTCACTCAACATTACGTCTATAAAATGTAACCCTAGTTTTCACGCAGTTCTTTGTCTCTGTGTGTATTCCTTGTAAGACTATAACTCTACATACTGTTGGACATTTCAGTTGTTTCCAGTTGAGGATATTCTGAAATGGTACGAACATTTTTTTATGACTTTTGGTGGACGTACACATTTTTCTAGGGCACCCCATTCCAGCAGAATAATGCCAGTGTTGACTATAAAAATACTACTTTTGCGGGCTTCCCTGGTTGCGCATTGGTTAAGAATCCGCCTGCCAAGGCAGGGGACACGGGGTCGAGCCCTGGTCCGGGAAGATCCCACATGTTGTGGAGCAACTAAGCCCGTGCACCACAACTACTGAGCCTACGCTCTAGAGCCCGTGAGTCACAACTACTGAGCCCTCATGCCACAACTACTGACGCCTGCGTGCCGAGAGCCCATGCTCCGCAACAAGAGAAACCACCACAATGAAGAGTAGGCCCCAATCACTGCAACTAGAGAAAGCCCTCGCCCAGCAACGAAGACCCAACACAGCCAAATCAAATAAGCAAAATAAATGTAAAAAATTTATAGATATAAAAATATATAGGGCCTCCCTGGTGGCGCAGTGGTTGAGAGTCCGCCTGCCGATGCAGGGGATACGGGTTCGTGCCCCGGTCTGGGAGGATCCCATATGCCGCGGAGCGGCTGGGCCCGTGAGCCATGGCCGCTGGGCCTGCGCATCCGGAGCCTGTGCTCCGCAACGGGAGAGGCCACAACAGTGAGAGGCCCGCATACCGCAAAAAAAAAAAAAATAAAATAAAATAAAATAAAAAAAAAATATATATATATATATATATATATATAAAAGTTGGGGGGGTTGTTTTTTGTTTTTTTCCAGCAAAAAAGGGTTTATTCAGGAATAGCGGAAGAATTGCAATTCAGGACAAGCAAACTATAGCAAAAGCCGTAGGCAAGTCCCACAAACAAAGGACAGGAAGGAAACTTGCTTTACAGAGAAAGAGGAGGAAGCTGAGGGAGCTTGTTTTGAACCCAAGTCCATTGGAGAAAAGTGAAAGCTCAGGGTGATGACGGTCTCTCAGTGCCAAGTTGCTGATTTCTTGCAGGAGATGCAACGTACATGTTTTTCTGTTGGGGCCTGTAATCGATGATCCTTTCCTATTGATGCTGCTTCTGTTTGGGTCTGTAATGGACGATACTTCCTGTCTTTGAACTTGAGTGGTACCCCATGAGAGCTCCCACTTCTGGTCTCCCGACTTCATTTTAGTGACGTTTCCCTTTATTAGTTTTCAAACCTGTCACAAGGAGTTTTGAATTTTCTAGTTTAATCTACTTGAATGTTTTAAGAGACCTACTACACCAAAGTATTATCATTACAACCCGTGGCCCTAGCAACTTTCAAGTGGTCAGTGGCTACATGTGGCTTGTACCTATCATATTGGAGAGCACAGGTCACAGGTATAGCACAGCTAAAAGCACGGTTTCTGGGCCACAGCATATAACTGTGTATGTATGACCCTCAGTGGATGCTGCCAAACGTTTTTCCAACCTGGTGAACTTTTTTAATACCCTTTCCAGAAATGAATAAGAATTTCCAGTGCTCTCCATCCTGTCAACATTTGGTTTTGTTTGTCCTTTTTTCTTAAAAGTAAGCTTTATTGAGGTGTAATTTACATAGTAAAATCTGCCAACATTAGATTATTCTACATTCTTTTCAATGACATCATTTCTTTGCAAAGCTGGATTTTGGTGCTTGCTGTGATAAAAAGCAAGTGCCATGCAAAAAATGAACGTGTAACAAGAAGCACGGAGGCGCTTTGAGAAGGTTTCAGAAGCTGTGCAGTGCGCAGCATTAAGGTGATGATTCTGACGTGTCAGAACAGTGAAAACACAAGCCACTCTACTGCACTTTTGTCAAGGGAACACATAAGAATAGCCACAGCACCAGCCACAAACCTACAAAATATAGAAATATATGTGAACCCAGAAAACTACAGCATTCCCCAACGAAAGCCCTGTTGTCAGCCAACCTATCAGGCGATTAGGGCAAACGGGAAGGACAAAGACAGAGAGAATTTGCAGGCAACCAAAGATGATTCGTTAATTCAATCGATTTAATGTTAGTCAAAGGATGAAAGTTAACTCTGGATCTTGAACTTGTAATTCAAGCTGACACGTGTTGGAACATGAGAATGTTGGAATCATATATTGGTATATATGAATCCACATATTAGATGACACCTAAAAATATTTACCAAAAATCGTAAGTGGAATAATGGAGTCGTCTGGTTTCTAGAACTACAAGTATTCATTCCTCTTTAAAGATATTAGTATATTTGATGTACTTGACTAGTATATTTAATACACTTCAACACATAAATTTAAATGTTTAGACGTTGAAATCTTACTGGATGTGTTTGCTTATTTAACCGGTACAACCAGTATAGGAAATTGAGGAAGTCCAACTTAACTCAGATGTTCAAGCCAAAATAAAGCCAAGACTTACATACCAGAATACTATACCACCATTATTTTCTACATTATAAGATAATCTGAAAAAATACATATAGTCATTTTTAGACCGAAATTATTAAACCAGCGTAAGTCTTCTGAGTAACCTCGATAAAAACACACCACAAGACATAAACATTTTAAATGTCATTATATATAAAATGTATAAATTATTTAAATTGCTTAAAAGTATTAAGGGTCATCTTTGTAATCAATTTCATTTCATTTCTCACTGTTGTTCCAAGTAATCAAGACCATTAATTTAATCTACAGCTAAATCTGTTATTGTTCCTTGTCACCAATTCAATAACAAAATGTTTCCTTATATAAATAATATATAATACCACATTGAAAGCATAAGTCGTAAGGCATTTTTCCCAGAAATTCTTAAGTTTCTTATTTTGAATTTATATAAGTGATTATTACTTTCCCGAAATTAATTGGGGGATTAGTTTTTAATTAATTTAAATTTTTAGAGGCCTAATTTGTCTATTCTCTCCCAAGGAAGAGAAAGTATATTGTTTTGTTTCTGAGAAAATATATTTAAAGGGAAAAAAATTCATCAAACTAGTGGGCATTATTTAAGGTGAAAGCAGAGGCAACGACATGTGTTACCAGCAATTGACAGTGAGGGAAAGAAAATGAAATACGTGAGCCACATTAGGTCCTTGAAGGAAGCTCATTAATGAAAATCGGAGTACTTCTGTGATATGCTATTGAGTCTCCAGGGTATGTATCTGTGCGTGAAGGCATTGCTCCTCATCCATCTGTATTAAGGACCGAACTGACTTACAGTTCTGGAAGGTTTAAATCTTGACTTGTAGGGCTGTCACAAGTGCTCACGTTGCTGACTTTGCTGCTTGTTTCTAATGATATAAAGGCCTTTCCTCTGCTTTCTGTAGTCTGATTTAAGCAGTCCCTAGAGGACATTTGTTTGCAATTTTTCAGTTATTTAGAAACTTGAGTATACCAATGAAGGAAAGCTGCCTATTCCATGCTAAAAATTCAATATTCTCCCTGTAATAACCCCTTATTAATGTTGAGTTCCTTATGAGGGAACCATTGCATGTTAAGATCATCCTTATTGTAGCTACTACACTTTTGCACTTAATGACAAGGATTGACTGGGCCCACGTGGTTTTTCACCAAATAGCGGAAAGACAAGAGCTGGACAGCTTCTCACTGCTGCGGTGTCACAGACCAGGAAATAGCAGAATCCTCAGGACAAGCATCAGAGAAAAAAGACTCATGGTCCGGAGTAGCTGTCATCTTCTACCTAACAGGGAATAGATCCCTGTCAACCGCCACCCAACAGGGATTATCCCCAGAAGTTCACTTCCTAAAATTAAAACCACAATCCCACACTGAGAGGAGAAATTAGTGATGCACAAATGAGAGGGAGAGAGAGAGAGAGAGAAAATCCTTGTCCAGTAACCACACAATATGAAAAAGCCAAAATGCTCAATTTCTGCACATGAGATTTAACAGAACAGAGCAAACATGAGCTAATAACTCTAAGGGTCCAGGTCTGAAGCAGGAACCTGTGGGGCGGGGGGGCCAGGATTCTGTTGGCTCCCACGGTGTGTCTTAGATGGGCTAATTTTTATAGTCACAGCCAAATAACAAACAAACAAAAAACTGTCAAGGAATAACATAGAAACACTTATTCCCATGCTAATTCCCCACTTTATAGGAGGAAGGACAGGCATTAGATTGTTGTCATCAAATTAAAAGTATAACCAAACTTTATAAATGAAAGAGAAAAGGGGAGAAGGAAAAAACCTCTGGGATCAGCGAGATTCTTCTCTTTGGATAAGTTGCTTGGCAGGACGTTATCAAAGAGGTCATTCTGGGCAGTCTTCTCTGGACCCTGTTGACTTAGGTCAGCAGAGAAAACAATGACAGTTATTGGAGGACTTTAAAAATATTGAATGTTTAGCTTTCAAACATATGCAATGGAATATCTCTGTGTAATGCCCACAGCGTCCCTCTGCTGTCCTTCCCCTTAGTTATGTCGGGAGGGCACTGCTCCCTTTATTAGTTAGACTATCATAGAGAGATGTACAGAAAGGTTGCTGTGTTGGCAAGTAAATGAAGAAAGGGACATTGAAAGACTGGAAAATAAAATGGAATAGGATTCCGTCCCACTTCTGTGGAAGGAAAATTTGAAGGATTTACCGACATTAGAAGCATAGCAACACTAAAGGTGGCGCTTGCACTTCCAGTTCTCTGCGCTATGGAGACGCCTGCACGAGTGGTCAGAGGTGTGCGTCCACTAGTGATGGCTGCAGCATATTCGTCATCGTGAAACCATGAAACCAAACAATACACAACCATGGAAGAAATGCCCTTATCAAATATGATGCAGAGGAGAATTATGATGATGAGCTCACTGATAACCTCATTCCCAGAACAATTACTAACGTTCACAGGTGAAAAGTTGGACACACATAAAATAGGACTTTCTTGTCCAAGTGTATAGCCTTGGCAGAATAAAGACTTTATCCCACCAGACCATGGATTCCTCGATCTTTTTCAGGAGGCCTTAAGTTAGGCAAGTATAGAGTCCAATAGAGACGACAGACAATAGAGCTGGGAAGGGGAGTGTGGCCCAAGACTGGCAGCAGTCGGTAAACTCTGTGGGAGCAGATATCCAGGTAATAATCAGCATGGAACACCGGGAACGGTAATCAACACGGAAAACGCTGAATGGGTTCTAAAACCTCTCCCACCGTCCCTGGGTGGGCTCGAACCACCAACCTTTCGATTAACAGCTGAACGCGCTAACCCATTGCGCCACAGAGACAGCGACACGTGACTCTCCTGGACTCTCTGTGGAGAAGACACTTACTAATTCCCAGGATGTGCCGCCTTTCTCGCAGGAAAATGGTACCAGTTCCAAAGCCTCGGAAAAACGGAAGGTTTAGAGCAGTTAATCACACTGGATCTGAGACTGGGTCAAGGTCGGGAAAAGACAACACTAAGCACTATTATCAGAGGGCAGCCACCCATGCAGACAATTCTGACAAGCACTTGAGAATACTCCCCCTCCCTTCGACGCATTTCCCATCTGGTCCTCTCATCCTCCCACTCACTACAGGGAAGGATTCGTCCCCTTTGTGTCCTGTCAGAACCCTTTACGCATCCTGCAGGGCACACAGGTCCAGGCAACAGCCAAGGGGCAGCTGCACTTCCCTGAAGGGCCTTTCCCGAGGTAGGCGGTTCCAGCGCTCGGGCTGACCCAAGACCCCACTGCCCGCCAAGGCAACCGGAAGGAGACCGGAGGGCAGCCGGCCCGGGGGGATTCCTACTAGCACAGAACGTGCCTGGCCTGCACTTCGGGGGGAGCTGAATAAAACTCCTCCTGAAGCTTCTCTACAGCCTGAAGAGAACGGATTTCAGGGTCCTGAAAGGGCAAGGGCGCCTCCTCACGAGGACAAAGGCTTCCCCTGGTCTTGGAGGACAAGTCCCGTAGAAGTTGGCTTTGAGAGACACGCCAAACGAAAGGAGCACCCTTGAGTGGAGATGTCTGCAAGGAACTCTCAAGTGGTGTCGCCATTCTTCTATACGGAGAGAGAGTGAGAAACCCAACGTGGGAAAATGTTTACTGTGCACTTACGTATAGAATATACGATGTTATGACTCTTGCAAATTTTTTGTACGTTTCAAAGGGCTTTGGTTTTGGTTTTTAATGAATTTTTGGAATTCGAGTCCCCGATGCCCTTGGGATGAAAACTCTGTTAATAAGTCTTCGGGTTCGTAACACGCAGGGAGAAAAGAGCCGAGGCGAGAGCTGGCCAGCCCAGGCTGTTCATTGCATCTCACCTCCTCCAGCCTGCGCGATGTCAAGGACCCTGAGGCCAGAACTCCCCGTTATTTGTGGACTCAGTGCAGAAGCTCTTCTGCATCTGAACCTTGAAGTGAAACACAGCTCTGGTCGGGGCGGGAAGAGGAAGACTCCTGCCAGTGGAGACGCTGAGGGGGGGAAAGGGGGGGAAAAAAAGGAAAAAAAGGCTTCCCTGACCGGGAATCGAACCCGGGCCGCAGCGGTGAAAGCGCCGAATCCTAGCCACTAGACCACCAGGGAACCATTGAGGAGCCCGACCTAGCCGTCTCCGGATGAAAACCGTAAAAGTAAAGATTACACTTCAGAGACCCGGAGAGCAGGAACGGAGATTTCCCAGAAGCCCAGGGCTGAATGCAGCTGTGCAAGGCTCCCAGCCCTTGCCCGGCTGCCCATCACCCTTCACCTCTCCAGTCTTGGGCGGCGCTCTGGGCTCTGAGACAGGACACAGGGTCCGTCCTGGTCTAACTTCAGCGCTGTGTGCTGCCGAGCCAAGGTCATGCTCTCTTTCTGAACCTCGGTTTTCTCTTGAGTCCGGTGCCAACTGGGATGTCAGCAGGTGATGGGCGGATCCGTCCGCTTCCTGCTGTCTGCCCTGGCTCTGGGGGCTCTCCTGGTTAACGGCACCGGTACGGGCTCCTGCCCCTCCGCGACCAGCTCAATTCGTGGAGCCTGACATTGTTCATTTCCGTGTCTTTGGCTCGAGTCCCCGGTGCACAGTTGGGCTCGGTCTCTTTTGTTCCGTCACGCAAAGCAAACTGTTGCGTGAGTGTGCCGAGGTGGGGGAAAGCCAAGTGTGAGGGGATGAAGTTGTGTGAAGCCAAGCCAGGGACGAACTCCTTGGTGTCCAGAGACATAACTCGCGCGAACATGTGCAAGAGATTTCGGCTCCCGCTTAGGAGGTGAGGGGATTTCCGCATGTAAAAAGGACCCGAAGTCAGCCTTGTCCTTTGCGCACTTGGCTCAGCTGGCTGTGGCCTGGACTCCGCAGTGACTCAGAGCGGAGAAAGGAGGGCTGCCTCCTAGTGCTGCGCAGGCTCTCAGGCAGCAACGGAACTCCTGCCCTGTACCTTGGGGATGGAAAAGGCAGCTGCGCCCGCTGCCTCACCCCCTGCCTTTCGCCCGTTTTGGTTTTTTGAATGCGAAGGTAAAAAGCGCAGAAAGGCAGGACGCTTGTTTCCGCCCGGTTTTGAACCGGGGACCTTTCGCGTGTGAGGCGAACGTGATAACCGCTACACTACGGAAACACGGCGGGTGCGACAGCTTGGTGACACAGCCCTGAAATGCGTAGGTCCTGCCACCGCTATCCTTGAAAAAGTCGCCAGCTTTTGAAACTGAAGAATGAACCTTGAAGCCCCAAGATCTCGCAGGCAAGGAGACTGCGGCTTCCGAGAGGCCCTGGTTTTAGGGTTCCGAGCCTGCCCCGAACGGAGGACCCCCGAGCCTCCCACAGTCGGCCTTTGGGCTCCCACACCGACCGCAGAGTCCTCGGATCCACAGCTATGCCCCCGAGTGCAGGGGTCGCCCCTGCTGACTCCTCCGCTCCCAGAAGCCGCGGGAGCCGGGGATTCGTGCAAGTGCCCTTTGGGCCTAAGGGGAAAAGGTAGAGAATTAGGTTCATGCCAGTGAGCTTCTCTCTCTCTGGAGCTGATCCTGTGGGTCCTAGCTGCACTTCTCCAAAGGCTTCCAACAGAATTCCTCTAATCCACACTTGACTTAGCCGTCTTCAGGGTGAATGCTAGCTTGCTACAAACACTCCGTCATAACTGAAGGAGGAAATCTACAACTTCCAGGTAAATTCTGTTTTCTTCCTTTGATTTCTTCAAACAGCAACAACCAAAAAGACAGGCCACTGGTACATACTTGCACATTTCTTATAATACTTAAGGTATGTCTGACTGTCTGTGAAAAGCTCTTGCTAGAGGAACATGTGCAAGAGATTGTCTACCATGAGCTAAACAATCGTCATGCCTGCCCAAGGTCCAAGAATCTGATGAAGTTGGATCCAGTCCCCCACTGCCTTTAGATCACCGGTTAGATCACCATCCAAACCAACCAGTCTTCCGCAGGCAGGTCGCTAATATGAGGGAGAAGAGGTCAGCTAAACATTTAAACAATCGTAGTTTGTTCTGGGGAACGTTGAAAGTCAGCAGTGGTACAGTTAGAAGGGGAAATAAAAGACTTCATAATAACGATAATACCAGCTTTCTCGACCTTTACTGAGTGACCGGCACTGTTCCTCAGTGCTTTACTGTGGAATAACTTACTAAGTCCACATAACAACTCTGGAAGACAGTGTAGGACATCACCACCCCTTGTTGCAGATGAGAACACTGAGGCACTGAAAAGCTGAGCTAACCTTTTCAGCGTCTCACCCCCGTGACAGTGACAGCCAGCACTCAGACCCAGGCACTTTGCCTCCAGAGCCCTTCGCCTTGGCCACCATGCTCACGGGTAACTGAGAAAACTTCACTGAGATTTGCATCGCTTCCTTGTTCAACCTCCAAGATTTCAAAAGGAAAAGAAGATTGAAAGGCAGGCCTGCAAAACTCCACAAAGTAACTAATGAAATGAAGAAGAAGAAGAGGAAGAGGAAACAGGACCTTTGGAGAAGCAACGACGTTAGACGCAGAGAGAATGACGATGCGTTTGTTAAACACACACTAACTGGAAACTGTCTATTTAAAGACTAAGAAGGACCTATCTTCCAACAATTTAAGGCCTAAACTTTCCCTTTCCGTGGCAGTCTCCACCCAAGAATACATTTCAAAGCTACCAATATAGTGTATACAGATGTGAATATGAAAATCATACTTCAACATTAGTAGTAAAGAGATTATTTTTGAATTTTGTTTATGTTTTATACGGCACGTTCTTATTAGTAATTTTATACATATTAGTGTATAAATGTCAATCCCAATCTCCCAATTCACCCCACCACCACGAACCCCTCTGCCACTTTCCCCGTGTTGGTGTCCATATGTTCGTTCTCTACGACTGTGGCTCTCTTTCTGCCCTGCAAACCGGCTCATCTGAACCATTTTTCTAGGTTCCACATATATGCGTTAATATACGATATTTGTTTTCCTCTTTCTGACTTACTTCAAGTCGTAAAGAGATTTTGAATGAGTTAGCTCACATGGTTACTAATAAAAATGGGAAACAGTTATTAGCATGTTGTCATTAAACAAAGACAGGGTTTATAAAAGAGCCGGAAAAGAGAAGAGAGGAAACACACACACACACACACACACACACACACACACACACACACACAGCATGAGAAAGGGGAGTTTTCCCTTTCCTTGAGGAACAGATAGCTGAAAGCCATCAAACACCTAGTCTGGACGGGTTAATCTAGTGAAGTTCCGAACTAGTCAGCTAAACGATTTTGGCTATGTGTGGATGCTCCAAAAATTCTTCAGAGTTTAGTGGTGAAATGAATGTGGCGGCTTTTCTTTGTGTACTACCTGCCAGTGTCCTCCCTTTGGCACCTCTGAGTGACTTAAGCCTAATGGAACTACTTTCCTCATCAGAACTTCTCAATTTCATATACCCTCCCCCCTCCTTGACTCATACTGATTCTTAACAGAGCAAGGTTTGAGCACGAACACTTGCTTCTCTCTTTGACACAGTATTAAGAGTGGAATGTCAGCTTAGGGTAATGGTTGTGAGCAGCCTATAAGTAAGTAGTCAGATATCCGATACTGAAGGGAAGCCAAAAATCTGAGGACAACAAAAATATCCCAGTAACTACTTTGAACTTACTTTTCCTCCTAGCCCAGGACAAAGCAGAAGAAAAAGTATCAACATCACTTTAGCAATAACCAAGTGGCATTAAACTTTTAAACAATGAGGCATAATATGCATAAAGTACAAAGAGTGTACAGTCCCAAAACCATTAACAGTGTACCCCAACGTGAATAACTGATGAAGCAACCTGAATAACTAAGGTATGGAAAATTACCAGACCACAAAAGGCTTCCTCATGACTCTTGCCATGCAAGAGCTCAGAGTAATCACACACATACCCCTCCCAACCTCTCTGCCTGTTACTTTCTCATAAATTGGATCACAGGGCATGCACTGGGTTTGGGGGGCTGGAGGGGTATGGTTCTGACTTCTTTCACTCAACATTACGTCTATAAAATGTAACCCTAGTTTTCACGCAGTTCTTTGTCTCTGTGTGTATTCCTTGTAAGACTATAACTCTACATACTGTTGGACATTTCAGTTGTTTCCAGTTGAGGATATTCTGAAATGGTACGAACATTTTTTTATGACTTTTGGTGGACGTACACATTTTTCTAGGGCACCCC
The DNA here is from genome assembly GCF_964341445.2 of Mesoplodon mirus. NCBI lineage: Eukaryota > Metazoa > Chordata > Mammalia > Artiodactyla > Ziphiidae > Mesoplodon > Mesoplodon mirus. Next base: position 9,763 of record NW_028293963.1, on the reverse strand, counting down.
ATTCCAGCAGAATAATGCCAGTGTTGACTATAAAAATACTACTTTTGCGGGCTTCCCTGGTTGCGCATTGGTTAAGAATCCGCCTGCCAAGGCAGGGGACACGGGGTCGAGCCCTGGTCCGGGAAGATCCCACATGTTGTGGAGCAACTAAGCCCGTGCACCACAACTACTGAGCCTACGCTCTAGAGCCCGTGAGTCACAACTACTGAGCCCTCATGCCACAACTACTGACGCCTGCGTGCCGAGAGCCCATGCTCCGCAACAAGAGAAACCACCACAATGAAGAGTAGGCCCCAATCACTGCAACTAGAGAAAGCCCTCGCCCAGCAACGAAGACCCAACACAGCCAAATCAAATAAGCAAAATAAATGTAAAAAATTTATAGATATAAAAATATATAGGGCCTCCCTGGTGGCGCAGTGGTTGAGAGTCCGCCTGCCGATGCAGGGGATACGGGTTCGTGCCCCGGTCTGGGAGGATCCCATATGCCGCGGAGCGGCTGGGCCCGTGAGCCATGGCCGCTGGGCCTGCGCATCCGGAGCCTGTGCTCCGCAACGGGAGAGGCCACAACAGTGAGAGGCCCGCATACCGCAAAAAAAAAAAAAATAAAATAAAATAAAATAAAAAAAAAATATATATATATATATATATATATATATAAAAGTTGGGGGGGTTGTTTTTTGTTTTTTTCCAGCAAAAAAGGGTTTATTCAGGAATAGCGGAAGAATTGCAATTCAGGACAAGCAAACTATAGCAAAAGCCGTAGGCAAGTCCCACAAACAAAGGACAGGAAGGAAACTTGCTTTACAGAGAAAGAGGAGGAAGCTGAGGGAGCTTGTTTTGAACCCAAGTCCATTGGAGAAAAGTGAAAGCTCAGGGTGATGACGGTCTCTCAGTGCCAAGTTGCTGATTTCTTGCAGGAGATGCAACGTACATGTTTTTCTGTTGGGGCCTGTAATCGATGATCCTTTCCTATTGATGCTGCTTCTGTTTGGGTCTGTAATGGACGATACTTCCTGTCTTTGAACTTGAGTGGTACCCCATGAGAGCTCCCACTTCTGGTCTCCCGACTTCATTTTAGTGACGTTTCCCTTTATTAGTTTTCAAACCTGTCACAAGGAGTTTTGAATTTTCTAGTTTAATCTACTTGAATGTTTTAAGAGACCTACTACACCAAAGTATTATCATTACAACCCGTGGCCCTAGCAACTTTCAAGTGGTCAGTGGCTACATGTGGCTTGTACCTATCATATTGGAGAGCACAGGTCACAGGTATAGCACAGCTAAAAGCACGGTTTCTGGGCCACAGCATATAACTGTGTATGTATGACCCTCAGTGGATGCTGCCAAACGTTTTTCCAACCTGGTGAACTTTTTTAATACCCTTTCCAGAAATGAATAAGAATTTCCAGTGCTCTCCATCCTGTCAACATTTGGTTTTGTTTGTCCTTTTTTCTTAAAAGTAAGCTTTATTGAGGTGTAATTTACATAGTAAAATCTGCCAACATTAGATTATTCTACATTCTTTTCAATGACATCATTTCTTTGCAAAGCTGGATTTTGGTGCTTGCTGTGATAAAAAGCAAGTGCCATGCAAAAAATGAACGTGTAACAAGAAGCACGGAGGCGCTTTGAGAAGGTTTCAGAAGCTGTGCAGTGCGCAGCATTAAGGTGATGATTCTGACGTGTCAGAACAGTGAAAACACAAGCCACTCTACTGCACTTTTGTCAAGGGAACACATAAGAATAGCCACAGCACCAGCCACAAACCTACAAAATATAGAAATATATGTGAACCCAGAAAACTACAGCATTCCCCAACGAAAGCCCTGTTGTCAGCCAACCTATCAGGCGATTAGGGCAAACGGGAAGGACAAAGACAGAGAGAATTTGCAGGCAACCAAAGATGATTCGTTAATTCAATCGATTTAATGTTAGTCAAAGGATGAAAGTTAACTCTGGATCTTGAACTTGTAATTCAAGCTGACACGTGTTGGAACATGAGAATGTTGGAATCATATATTGGTATATATGAATCCACATATTAGATGACACCTAAAAATATTTACCAAAAATCGTAAGTGGAATAATGGAGTCGTCTGGTTTCTAGAACTACAAGTATTCATTCCTCTTTAAAGATATTAGTATATTTGATGTACTTGACTAGTATATTTAATACACTTCAACACATAAATTTAAATGTTTAGACGTTGAAATCTTACTGGATGTGTTTGCTTATTTAACCGGTACAACCAGTATAGGAAATTGAGGAAGTCCAACTTAACTCAGATGTTCAAGCCAAAATAAAGCCAAGACTTACATACCAGAATACTATACCACCATTATTTTCTACATTATAAGATAATCTGAAAAAATACATATAGTCATTTTTAGACCGAAATTATTAAACCAGCGTAAGTCTTCTGAGTAACCTCGATAAAAACACACCACAAGACATAAACATTTTAAATGTCATTATATATAAAATGTATAAATTATTTAAATTGCTTAAAAGTATTAAGGGTCATCTTTGTAATCAATTTCATTTCATTTCTCACTGTTGTTCCAAGTAATCAAGACCATTAATTTAATCTACAGCTAAATCTGTTATTGTTCCTTGTCACCAATTCAATAACAAAATGTTTCCTTATATAAATAATATATAATACCACATTGAAAGCATAAGTCGTAAGGCATTTTTCCCAGAAATTCTTAAGTTTCTTATTTTGAATTTATATAAGTGATTATTACTTTCCCGAAATTAATTGGGGGATTAGTTTTTAATTAATTTAAATTTTTAGAGGCCTAATTTGTCTATTCTCTCCCAAGGAAGAGAAAGTATATTGTTTTGTTTCTGAGAAAATATATTTAAAGGGAAAAAAATTCATCAAACTAGTGGGCATTATTTAAGGTGAAAGCAGAGGCAACGACATGTGTTACCAGCAATTGACAGTGAGGGAAAGAAAATGAAATACGTGAGCCACATTAGGTCCTTGAAGGAAGCTCATTAATGAAAATCGGAGTACTTCTGTGATATGCTATTGAGTCTCCAGGGTATGTATCTGTGCGTGAAGGCATTGCTCCTCATCCATCTGTATTAAGGACCGAACTGACTTACAGTTCTGGAAGGTTTAAATCTTGACTTGTAGGGCTGTCACAAGTGCTCACGTTGCTGACTTTGCTGCTTGTTTCTAATGATATAAAGGCCTTTCCTCTGCTTTCTGTAGTCTGATTTAAGCAGTCCCTAGAGGACATTTGTTTGCAATTTTTCAGTTATTTAGAAACTTGAGTATACCAATGAAGGAAAGCTGCCTATTCCATGCTAAAAATTCAATATTCTCCCTGTAATAACCCCTTATTAATGTTGAGTTCCTTATGAGGGAACCATTGCATGTTAAGATCATCCTTATTGTAGCTACTACACTTTTGCACTTAATGACAAGGATTGACTGGGCCCACGTGGTTTTTCACCAAATAGCGGAAAGACAAGAGCTGGACAGCTTCTCACTGCTGCGGTGTCACAGACCAGGAAATAGCAGAATCCTCAGGACAAGCATCAGAGAAAAAAGACTCATGGTCCGGAGTAGCTGTCATCTTCTACCTAACAGGGAATAGATCCCTGTCAACCGCCACCCAACAGGGATTATCCCCAGAAGTTCACTTCCTAAAATTAAAACCACAATCCCACACTGAGAGGAGAAATTAGTGATGCACAAATGAGAGGGAGAGAGAGAGAGAGAGAAAATCCTTGTCCAGTAACCACACAATATGAAAAAGCCAAAATGCTCAATTTCTGCACATGAGATTTAACAGAACAGAGCAAACATGAGCTAATAACTCTAAGGGTCCAGGTCTGAAGCAGGAACCTGTGGGGCGGGGGGGCCAGGATTCTGTTGGCTCCCACGGTGTGTCTTAGATGGGCTAATTTTTATAGTCACAGCCAAATAACAAACAAACAAAAAACTGTCAAGGAATAACATAGAAACACTTATTCCCATGCTAATTCCCCACTTTATAGGAGGAAGGACAGGCATTAGATTGTTGTCATCAAATTAAAAGTATAACCAAACTTTATAAATGAAAGAGAAAAGGGGAGAAGGAAAAAACCTCTGGGATCAGCGAGATTCTTCTCTTTGGATAAGTTGCTTGGCAGGACGTTATCAAAGAGGTCATTCTGGGCAGTCTTCTCTGGACCCTGTTGACTTAGGTCAGCAGAGAAAACAATGACAGTTATTGGAGGACTTTAAAAATATTGAATGTTTAGCTTTCAAACATATGCAATGGAATATCTCTGTGTAATGCCCACAGCGTCCCTCTGCTGTCCTTCCCCTTAGTTATGTCGGGAGGGCACTGCTCCCTTTATTAGTTAGACTATCATAGAGAGATGTACAGAAAGGTTGCTGTGTTGGCAAGTAAATGAAGAAAGGGACATTGAAAGACTGGAAAATAAAATGGAATAGGATTCCGTCCCACTTCTGTGGAAGGAAAATTTGAAGGATTTACCGACATTAGAAGCATAGCAACACTAAAGGTGGCGCTTGCACTTCCAGTTCTCTGCGCTATGGAGACGCCTGCACGAGTGGTCAGAGGTGTGCGTCCACTAGTGATGGCTGCAGCATATTCGTCATCGTGAAACCATGAAACCAAACAATACACAACCATGGAAGAAATGCCCTTATCAAATATGATGCAGAGGAGAATTATGATGATGAGCTCACTGATAACCTCATTCCCAGAACAATTACTAACGTTCACAGGTGAAAAGTTGGACACACATAAAATAGGACTTTCTTGTCCAAGTGTATAGCCTTGGCAGAATAAAGACTTTATCCCACCAGACCATGGATTCCTCGATCTTTTTCAGGAGGCCTTAAGTTAGGCAAGTATAGAGTCCAATAGAGACGACAGACAATAGAGCTGGGAAGGGGAGTGTGGCCCAAGACTGGCAGCAGTCGGTAAACTCTGTGGGAGCAGATATCCAGGTAATAATCAGCATGGAACACCGGGAACGGTAATCAACACGGAAAACGCTGAATGGGTTCTAAAACCTCTCCCACCGTCCCTGGGTGGGCTCGAACCACCAACCTTTCGATTAACAGCTGAACGCGCTAACCCATTGCGCCACAGAGACAGCGACACGTGACTCTCCTGGACTCTCTGTGGAGAAGACACTTACTAATTCCCAGGATGTGCCGCCTTTCTCGCAGGAAAATGGTACCAGTTCCAAAGCCTCGGAAAAACGGAAGGTTTAGAGCAGTTAATCACACTGGATCTGAGACTGGGTCAAGGTCGGGAAAAGACAACACTAAGCACTATTATCAGAGGGCAGCCACCCATGCAGACAATTCTGACAAGCACTTGAGAATACTCCCCCTCCCTTCGACGCATTTCCCATCTGGTCCTCTCATCCTCCCACTCACTACAGGGAAGGATTCGTCCCCTTTGTGTCCTGTCAGAACCCTTTACGCATCCTGCAGGGCACACAGGTCCAGGCAACAGCCAAGGGGCAGCTGCACTTCCCTGAAGGGCCTTTCCCGAGGTAGGCGGTTCCAGCGCTCGGGCTGACCCAAGACCCCACTGCCCGCCAAGGCAACCGGAAGGAGACCGGAGGGCAGCCGGCCCGGGGGGATTCCTACTAGCACAGAACGTGCCTGGCCTGCACTTCGGGGGGAGCTGAATAAAACTCCTCCTGAAGCTTCTCTACAGCCTGAAGAGAACGGATTTCAGGGTCCTGAAAGGGCAAGGGCGCCTCCTCACGAGGACAAAGGCTTCCCCTGGTCTTGGAGGACAAGTCCCGTAGAAGTTGGCTTTGAGAGACACGCCAAACGAAAGGAGCACCCTTGAGTGGAGATGTCTGCAAGGAACTCTCAAGTGGTGTCGCCATTCTTCTATACGGAGAGAGAGTGAGAAACCCAACGTGGGAAAATGTTTACTGTGCACTTACGTATAGAATATACGATGTTATGACTCTTGCAAATTTTTTGTACGTTTCAAAGGGCTTTGGTTTTGGTTTTTAATGAATTTTTGGAATTCGAGTCCCCGATGCCCTTGGGATGAAAACTCTGTTAATAAGTCTTCGGGTTCGTAACACGCAGGGAGAAAAGAGCCGAGGCGAGAGCTGGCCAGCCCAGGCTGTTCATTGCATCTCACCTCCTCCAGCCTGCGCGATGTCAAGGACCCTGAGGCCAGAACTCCCCGTTATTTGTGGACTCAGTGCAGAAGCTCTTCTGCATCTGAACCTTGAAGTGAAACACAGCTCTGGTCGGGGCGGGAAGAGGAAGACTCCTGCCAGTGGAGACGCTGAGGGGGGGAAAGGGGGGGAAAAAAAGGAAAAAAAGGCTTCCCTGACCGGGAATCGAACCCGGGCCGCAGCGGTGAAAGCGCCGAATCCTAGCCACTAGACCACCAGGGAACCATTGAGGAGCCCGACCTAGCCGTCTCCGGATGAAAACCGTAAAAGTAAAGATTACACTTCAGAGACCCGGAGAGCAGGAACGGAGATTTCCCAGAAGCCCAGGGCTGAATGCAGCTGTGCAAGGCTCCCAGCCCTTGCCCGGCTGCCCATCACCCTTCACCTCTCCAGTCTTGGGCGGCGCTCTGGGCTCTGAGACAGGACACAGGGTCCGTCCTGGTCTAACTTCAGCGCTGTGTGCTGCCGAGCCAAGGTCATGCTCTCTTTCTGAACCTCGGTTTTCTCTTGAGTCCGGTGCCAACTGGGATGTCAGCAGGTGATGGGCGGATCCGTCCGCTTCCTGCTGTCTGCCCTGGCTCTGGGGGCTCTCCTGGTTAACGGCACCGGTACGGGCTCCTGCCCCTCCGCGACCAGCTCAATTCGTGGAGCCTGACATTGTTCATTTCCGTGTCTTTGGCTCGAGTCCCCGGTGCACAGTTGGGCTCGGTCTCTTTTGTTCCGTCACGCAAAGCAAACTGTTGCGTGAGTGTGCCGAGGTGGGGGAAAGCCAAGTGTGAGGGGATGAAGTTGTGTGAAGCCAAGCCAGGGACGAACTCCTTGGTGTCCAGAGACATAACTCGCGCGAACATGTGCAAGAGATTTCGGCTCCCGCTTAGGAGGTGAGGGGATTTCCGCATGTAAAAAGGACCCGAAGTCAGCCTTGTCCTTTGCGCACTTGGCTCAGCTGGCTGTGGCCTGGACTCCGCAGTGACTCAGAGCGGAGAAAGGAGGGCTGCCTCCTAGTGCTGCGCAGGCTCTCAGGCAGCAACGGAACTCCTGCCCTGTACCTTGGGGATGGAAAAGGCAGCTGCGCCCGCTGCCTCACCCCCTGCCTTTCGCCCGTTTTGGTTTTTTGAATGCGAAGGTAAAAAGCGCAGAAAGGCAGGACGCTTGTTTCCGCCCGGTTTTGAACCGGGGACCTTTCGCGTGTGAGGCGAACGTGATAACCGCTACACTACGGAAACACGGCGGGTGCGACAGCTTGGTGACACAGCCCTGAAATGCGTAGGTCCTGCCACCGCTATCCTTGAAAAAGTCGCCAGCTTTTGAAACTGAAGAATGAACCTTGAAGCCCCAAGATCTCGCAGGCAAGGAGACTGCGGCTTCCGAGAGGCCCTGGTTTTAGGGTTCCGAGCCTGCCCCGAACGGAGGACCCCCGAGCCTCCCACAGTCGGCCTTTGGGCTCCCACACCGACCGCAGAGTCCTCGGATCCACAGCTATGCCCCCGAGTGCAGGGGTCGCCCCTGCTGACTCCTCCGCTCCCAGAAGCCGCGGGAGCCGGGGATTCGTGCAAGTGCCCTTTGGGCCTAAGGGGAAAAGGTAGAGAATTAGGTTCATGCCAGTGAGCTTCTCTCTCTCTGGAGCTGATCCTGTGGGTCCTAGCTGCACTTCTCCAAAGGCTTCCAACAGAATTCCTCTAATCCACACTTGACTTAGCCGTCTTCAGGGTGAATGCTAGCTTGCTACAAACACTCCGTCATAACTGAAGGAGGAAATCTACAACTTCCAGGTAAATTCTGTTTTCTTCCTTTGATTTCTTCAAACAGCAACAACCAAAAAGACAGGCCACTGGTACATACTTGCACATTTCTTATAATACTTAAGGTATGTCTGACTGTCTGTGAAAAGCTCTTGCTAGAGGAACATGTGCAAGAGATTGTCTACCATGAGCTAAACAATCGTCATGCCTGCCCAAGGTCCAAGAATCTGATGAAGTTGGATCCAGTCCCCCACTGCCTTTAGATCACCGGTTAGATCACCATCCAAACCAACCAGTCTTCCGCAGGCAGGTCGCTAATATGAGGGAGAAGAGGTCAGCTAAACATTTAAACAATCGTAGTTTGTTCTGGGGAACGTTGAAAGTCAGCAGTGGTACAGTTAGAAGGGGAAATAAAAGACTTCATAATAACGATAATACCAGCTTTCTCGACCTTTACTGAGTGACCGGCACTGTTCCTCAGTGCTTTACTGTGGAATAACTTACTAAGTCCACATAACAACTCTGGAAGACAGTGTAGGACATCACCACCCCTTGTTGCAGATGAGAACACTGAGGCACTGAAAAGCTGAGCTAACCTTTTCAGCGTCTCACCCCCGTGACAGTGACAGCCAGCACTCAGACCCAGGCACTTTGCCTCCAGAGCCCTTCGCCTTGGCCACCATGCTCACGGGTAACTGAGAAAACTTCACTGAGATTTGCATCGCTTCCTTGTTCAACCTCCAAGATTTCAAAAGGAAAAGAAGATTGAAAGGCAGGCCTGCAAAACTCCACAAAGTAACTAATGAAATGAAGAAGAAGAAGAGGAAGAGGAAACAGGACCTTTGGAGAAGCAACGACGTTAGACGCAGAGAGAATGACGATGCGTTTGTTAAACACACACTAACTGGAAACTGTCTATTTAAAGACTAAGAAGGACCTATCTTCCAACAATTTAAGGCCTAAACTTTCCCTTTCCGTGGCAGTCTCCACCCAAGAATACATTTCAAAGCTACCAATATAGTGTATACAGATGTGAATATGAAAATCATACTTCAACATTAGTAGTAAAGAGATTATTTTTGAATTTTGTTTATGTTTTATACGGCACGTTCTTATTAGTAATTTTATACATATTAGTGTATAAATGTCAATCCCAATCTCCCAATTCACCCCACCACCACGAACCCCTCTGCCACTTTCCCCGTGTTGGTGTCCATATGTTCGTTCTCTACGACTGTGGCTCTCTTTCTGCCCTGCAAACCGGCTCATCTGAACCATTTTTCTAGGTTCCACATATATGCGTTAATATACGATATTTGTTTTCCTCTTTCTGACTTACTTCAAGTCGTAAAGAGATTTTGAATGAGTTAGCTCACATGGTTACTAATAAAAATGGGAAACAGTTATTAGCATGTTGTCATTAAACAAAGACAGGGTTTATAAAAGAGCCGGAAAAGAGAAGAGAGGAAACACACACACACACACACACACACACACACACACACACACAGCATGAGAAAGGGGAGTTTTCCCTTTCCTTGAGGAACAGATAGCTGAAAGCCATCAAACACCTAGTCTGGACGGGTTAATCTAGTGAAGTTCCGAACTAGTCAGCTAAACGATTTTGGCTATGTGTGGATGCTCCAAAAATTCTTCAGAGTTTAGTGGTGAAATGAATGTGGCGGCTTTTCTTTGTGTACTACCTGCCAGTGTCCTCCCTTTGGCACCTCTGAGTGACTTAAGCCTAATGGAACTACTTTCCTCATCAGAACTTCTCAATTTCATATACCCTCCCCCCTCCTTGACTCATACTGATTCTTAACAGAGCAAG
>NW_028293964.1:0-28888 GCF_964341445.2 Mesoplodon mirus | reverse complement strand
TACGATGCTGCTTCTATCATATTAGCATAAGCAACGAGAAACATAGTTATTACCGTGTTTGTAGAGAGTCATTGAAACGAGAAGCTGGAGAGAGATTCGCAATGAATCGAACTAAAGAATAGCTTGAAATAAATAACGAACCCAATAAACAGGTACGATTCTGCTTCTATCATATTAGCATAAGCAACGAGAAACATAGTTATTACCGTGTTTGTAGAGAGTCATTCAAACGAGAAGCTGGAGAGAGATTCGCAATGAATCGAACTAAAGAATAGCTTGAAATAAATAACGAACCAATGGAACGAAGCACAATAAACAGGTACGATGCTGCTTCTATCATATTAGCATAAGCAACGAGAAACATAGTTATTACCGTATTTGTAGAGAGTCATTGAAACGAGAAGCTGGAGAGAGATTCGCAATGAATAGAACTAAAGAATAGCTTGAAATAAATAGCGAACCAATGGAACGAAGCACAATAAACAGGTACGATGCTGCTTCTATAATATTAGCATAAGCAATGAGAAACATAGTTATTACCGTGTTTGTAGAGAATCATTCAAACGAGAAGCTGGAGAGAGATTCGCAATGAATCGAACTAAAGAATAGCTTGAAATAAATAACGAACCAATGGAACGAAGCAGAATAAACAGGTACGATTCTGCTTCTATCATATTAGCATAAGCAACGAGAAACATAGTTATTACCGTATTTGTAGAGAGTCATTCAAACGAGAAGCTGGAGAGAGATTCGCAATGAATCGAACTAAAGAATAGCTTGAAATAAATAGCGAACCAATGGAACGAAGCACAATAAACAGGTACGATGCTGCTTCTATAATATTAGCATAAGCAACGAGAAACATAGTTATTACCGTGTTTGTAGAGAATCATTCAAACGAGAAGCTGGAGAGAGATTCGCAATGAATCGAACTAAAGAATAGCTTGAAATAAATAACGAACCAATGGAACGAAGCAGAATAAACAGGTACGATGCTGCTTCTATCATATTAGCATAAGCAACGAGAAACATAGTTATTACCGTGTTTGTAGAGAGTCATTCAAACGAGAAGCTGGAGAGAGATTCGCAATGAATCGAACTAAAGAATAGCTTGAAATAAACAGCGAACCAATGGAACGAAGCACAATAAACAGGTACGATGCTGCTTCTATCATATTAGCATAAGCAACGAGAAACATAGTTATTACCGTATTTGTAGAGAGTCATTCAAATGAGAAGCTGGAGAGAGATTCGCAATGAATCGAACTAAAGAATAGCTTGAAATAAATAACGAACCAATGGAACGAAGCAGAATAAACAGGTACGATGCTGCTTCTATCATATTAGCATAAGCAACGAGAAACATAGTTATTACCGTGTTTGTAGAGAGTCATTCAAACGAGAAGCTGGAGAGAGATTCGCAATGAATCGAACTAAAGAATAGCTTGAAATAAATAACGAACCAATGGAACGAAGCACAATAAACAGGTACGATGCTGCTTCTATCATATTAGCATAAGCAACGAGAAACATAGTTATTACCGTGTTTGTAGAGAGTCATTCAAACGAGAAGCTGGAGAGAGATTCGCAATGAATCGAACTAAAGAATAGCTTGAAATAAATAGCGAACCAATGGAACGAAGCACAATAAACAGGTACGATGCTGCTTCTATCATATTAGCATAAGCAACGAGAAACATAGTTATTACCGCATTTGTAGAGAGTCATTCCAACGAGAAGCTGGAGAGAGATTCGCAATGAATCGAACTAAAGAATAGCTTGAAATAAATAGCGAACCAATGGAACGAAGCACAATAAACAGGTACGATGCTGCTTCTATCATATTAGCATAAGCAACGAGAAACATAGTTATTACCGTGTTTGTAGAGAGTCATTGAAACGAGAAGCTGGAGAGAGATTCGCAATGAATCGAACTAAAGAATAGCTTGAAATAAATAACGAACCCAATAAACAGGTACGATTCTGCTTCTATCATATTAGCATAAGCAACGAGAAACATAGTTATTACCGTGTTTGTAGAGAATCATTCAAACGAGAAGCTGGAGAGAGATTCGCAATGAATCGAACTAAAGAATAGCTTGAAATAAATAACGAACCAATGGAACGAAGCAGAATAAACAGGTACGATGCTGCTTCTATCATATTAGCATAAGCAACGAGAAACATAGTTATTACCGTGTTTGTAGAGAGTCATTCAAACGAGAAGCTGGAGAGAGATTCGCAATGAATCGAACTAAAGAATAGCTTGAAATAAATAACGAACCAATGGAACGAAGCACAATAAACAGGTACGATGCTGCTTCTATCATATTAGCATAAGCAACGAGAAACATAGTTATTACCGTATTTGTAGAGAGTCATTCAAACGAGAAGCTGGAGAGAGATTCGCAATGAATCGAACTAAAGAATAGCTTGAAATAAATAACGAACCAATGGAACGAAGCACAATAAACAGGTACGATGCTGCTTCTATCATATTAGCATAAGCAACGTGAAACATAGTTATTACCGTGTTTGTAGAGAATCATTCAAACGAGAAGCTGGAGAGGGATTCGCAATGAATCGAACTAAAGAATAGCTTGAAATAAATAACGAACCAATGGAACGAAGCACAATAAACAGGTGCGATGCTGCTTCTATCATATTAGCATAAGCAACGAGAAACATAGTTATTACCGTGTTTGTAGAGAATCATTCAAACGAGAAGCTGGAGAGAGATTCGCAATGAATCGAACTAAAGAATAGCTTGAAATAAATAACGAACCAATGGAACGAAGCAGAATAAACAGGTACGATGCTGCTTCTATCATATTAGCATAAGCAACGAGAAACATAGTTATTACCGTGTTTGTAGAGAGTCATTCAAACGAGAAGCTGGAGAGAGATTCGCAATGAATCGAACTAAAGAATAGCTTGAAATAAACAGCGAACCAATGGAACGAAGCACAATAAACAGGTACGATTCTGCTTCTATCATATTAGCATAAGCAACGAGAAACATAGTTATTACCGTGTTTGTAGAGAATCATTCAAACGAGAAGCTGGAGAGAGATTCGCAATGAATCGAACTAAAGAATAGCTTGAAATAAATAGCGAACCAATGGAACGAAGCAGAATAAACAGGTACGATGCTGCTTCTATCATATTAGCATAACCAACGAGAAACATAGTTATTACCGTGTTTGTAGAGAATCATTCAAACGAGAAGCTGGAGAGAGATTCGCAATGAATCGAACTAAAGAATAGCTTGAAATAAATAACGAACCAATGGAACGAAGCAGAATAAACAGGTACGATGCTGCTTCTATCATATTAGCATAAGCAACGAGAAACATAGTTATTACCGTGTTTGTAGAGAGTCATTCAAACGAGAAGCTGGAGAGAGATTCGCAATGAATCGAACTAAAGAATAGCTTGAAATAAACAGCGAACCAATGGAACGAAGCACAATAAACAGGTACGATGCTGCTTCTATCATATTAGCATAAGCAACGAGAAACATAGTTATTACCGTATTTGTAGAGAGTCATTCAAATGAGAAGCTGGAGAGAGATTCGCAATGAATCGAACTAAAGAATAGCTTGAAATAAATAACGAACCAATGGAACGAAGCAGAATAAACAGGTACGATGCTGCTTCTATCATATTAGCATAAGCAACGAGAAACATAGTTATTACCGTGTTTGTAGAGAGTCATTCAAACGAGAAGCTGGAGAGAGATTCGCAATGAATCGAACTAAAGAATAGCTTGAAATAAATAACGAACCAATGGAACGAAGCACAATAAACAGGTACGATGCTGCTTCTATCATATTAGCATAAGCAACGAGAAACATAGTTATTACCGTGTTTGTAGAGAGTCATTCAAACGAGAAGCTGGAGAGAGATTCGCAATGAATCGAACTAAAGAATAGCTTGAAATAAATAGCGAACCAATGGAACGAAGCACAATAAACAGGTACGATGCTGCTTCTATCATATTAGCATAAGCAACGAGAAACATAGTTATTACCGTATTTGTAGAGAGTCATTCAAACGAGAAGCTGGAGAGAGATTCGCAATGAATCGAACTAAAGAATAGCTTGAAATAAATAGCGAACCAATGGAACGAAGCACAATAAACAGGTACGATGCTGCTTCTATCATATTAGCATAAGCAACGAGAAACATAGTTATTACCGTGTTTGTAGAGAGTCATTGAAACGAGAAGCTGGAGAGAGATTCGCAATGAATCGAACTAAAGAATAGCTTGAAATAAATAACGAACCCAATAAACAGGTACGATTCTGCTTCTATCATATTAGCATAAGCAACGAGAAACATAGTTATTACCGTGTTTGTAGAGAATCATTCAAACGAGAAGAGATTCGCAATGAATCGAACTAAAGAATAGCTTGAAATAAATAACGAACCAATGGAACGAAGCAGAATAAACAGGTACGATGCTGCTTCTATCATATTAGCATAAGCAACGAGAAACATAGTTATTACCGTGTTTGTAGAGAGTCATTCAAACGAGAAGCTGGAGAGAGATTCGCAATGAATCGAACTAAAGAATAGCTTGAAATAAATAACGAACCAATGGAACGAAGCACAATAAACAGGTACGATGCTGCTTCTATCATATTAGCATAAGCAACGAGAAACATAGTTATTACCGTATTTGTAGAGAGTCACTCAAACGAGAAGCTGGAGAGAGATTCGCAATGAATCGAACTAAAGAATAGCTTGAAATAAATAACGAACCAATGGAACGAAGCACAATAAACAGGTACGATGCTGCTTCTATCATATTAGCATAAGCAACGTGAAACATAGTTATTACCGTGTTTGTAGAGAATCATTCAAACGAGAAGCTGGAGAGGGATTCGCAATGAATCGAACTAAAGAATAGCTTGAAATAAATAACGAACCAATGGAACGAAGCACAATAAACAGGTGCGATGCTGCTTCTATCATATTAGCATAAGCAACGAGAAACATAGTTATTACCGTGTTTGTAGAGAATCATTCAAACGAGAAGCTGGAGAGAGATTCGCAATGAATCGAACTAAAGAATAGCTTGAAATAAATAACGAACCAATGGAACGAAGCAGAATAAACAGGTACGATGCTGCTTCTATCATATTAGCATAAGCAACGAGAAACATAGTTATTACCGTGTTTGTAGAGAGTCATTCAAACGAGAAGCTGGAGAGAGATTCGCAATGAATCGAACTAAAGAATAGCTTGAAATAAACAGCGAACCAATGGAACGAAGCACAATAAACAGGTACGATTCTGCTTCTATCATATTAGCATAAGCAACGAGAAACATAGTTATTACCGTGTTTGTAGAGAATCATTCAAACGAGAAGCTGGAGAGAGATTCGCAATGAATCGAACTAAAGAATAGCTTGAAATAAATAGCGAACCAATGGAACGAAGCAGAATAAACACGTACGATGCTGCTTCTATCATATTAGCATAACCAACGAGAAACATAGTTATTACCGTGTTTGTAGAGAATCATTCAAACGAGAAGCTGGAGAGAGATTCGCAATGAATCGAACTAAAGAATAGCTTGAAATAAATAACGAACCAATGGAACGAAGCAGAATAAACAGGTACGATGCTGCTTCTATCATATTAGCATAAGCAACGAGAAACATAGTTATTACCGTGTTTGTAGAGAGTCATTCAAACGAGAAGCTGGAGAGAGATTCGCAATGAATCGAACTAAAGAATAGCTTGAAATAAACAGCGAACCAATGGAACGAAGCACAATAAACAGGTACGATGCTGCTTCTATCATATTAGCATAAGCAACGAGAAACATAGTTATTACCGTATTTGTAGAGAGTCATTCAAATGAGAAGCTGGAGAGAGATTCGCAATGAATCGAACTAAAGAATAGCTTGAAATAAATAACGAACCAATGGAACGAAGCAGAATAAACAGGTACGATGCTGCTTCTATCATATTAGCATAAGCAACGAGAAACATAGTTATTACCGTGTTTGTAGAGAGTCATTCAAACGAGAAGCTGGAGAGAGATTCGCAATGAATCGAACTAAAGAATAGCTTGAAATAAATAACGAACCAATGGAACGAAGCACAATAAACAGGTACGATGCTGCTTCTATCATATTAGCATAAGCAACGAGAAACATAGTTATTACCGTGTTTGTAGAGAGTCATTCAAACGAGAAGCTGGAGAGAGATTCGCAATGAATCGAACTAAAGAATAGCTTGAAATAAATAGCGAACCAATGGAACGAAGCACAATAAACAGGTACGATGCTGCTTCTATCATATTAGCATAAGCAACGAGAAACATAGTTATTACCGTATTTGTAGAGAGTCATTCAAACGAGAAGCTGGAGAGAGATTCGCAATGAATCGAACTAAAGAATAGCTTGAAATAAATAGCGAACCAATGGAACGAAGCACAATAAACAGGTACGATGCTGCTTCTATCATATTAGCATAAGCAACGAGAAACATAGTTATTACCGTGTTTGTAGAGAGTCATTGAAACGAGAAGCTGGAGAGAGATTCGCAATGAATCGAACTAAAGAATAGCTTGAAATAAATAACGAACCCAATAAACAGGTACGATTCTGCTTCTATCATATTAGCATAAGCAACGAGAAACATAGTTATTACCGTGTTTGTAGAGAATCATTCAAACGAGAAGCTGGGAGAGAGATTCGCAATGAATCGAACTAAAGAATAGCTTGAAATAAATAGCGAACCAATGGAACGAAGCAGAATAAACAGGTACGATGCTGCTTCTATCATATTAGCATAACCAACGAGAAACATAGTTATTACCGTGTTTGTAGAGAATCATTCAAACGAGAAGCTGGAGAGAGATTCGCAATGAATCGAACTAAAGAATAGCTTGAAATAAATAGCGAACCAATGGAACGAAGCACAATAAACAGGTACGATGCTGCTTCTATCATATTAGCATAAGCAACGAGAAACATAGTTATTACCGTATTTGTAGAGAATCATTCAAACGAGAAGCTGGAGAGAGATTCGCAATGAATCGAACTAAAGAATAGCTTGAAATAAATAGCGAACCAATGGAACGAAGCACAATAAACAGGTAGGATGCTGCTTCTATCATATTAGCATAAGCAACGAGAAACATAGTCATTACCGTGTTTGTAGAGAATCATTCAAACGAGAAGCTGGAGAGAGATTCGCAATGAATCGAACTAAAGAATAGCTTGAAATAAATAACGAACCAATGGAACGAAGCACAATAAAGAGGTACGATTCTGCTTCTATCATATTAGCATAAGCAACGAGAAACATAGTTATTACTGTATTTGTAGAGAGTCATTCAAACGATAAGCTGGAGAGAGATTCGCAATGATCGAACTAAAGAATAGCTTGAAATAAATAACGAACCAATGGAACGAAGCACAATAAACAGGTACGATGCTGCTTCTATCATATTAGCATAAGCAACGTGAAACATAGTTATTACCGTGTTTGTAGAGAATCATTCAAACGAGAAGCTGGAGAGGGATTCGCAATGAATCGAACTAAAGAATAGCTTGAAATAAATAACGAACCAATGGAACGAAGCACAATAAACAGGTACGATTCTGCTTCTATCATATTAGCATAAGCAACGAGAAACATAGTTATTACCGTATTTGTAGAGAGTCATTCAAACGATAAGCTGGAGAGAGATTCGCAATGAATCGAACTAAAGAATAGCTTGAAATAAATAACGAACCAATGGAACGAAGCACAATAAACAGGTACGATGCTGCTTCTATCATATTAGCATAAGCAACGTGAAACATAGTTATTACCGTGTTTGTAGAGAATCATTCAAACGAGAAGCTGGAGAGGGATTCGCAATGAATCGAACTAAAGAATAGCTTGAAATAAATAACGAACCAATGGAACGAAGCACAATAAACAGGTGCGATGCTGCTTCTATCATATTAGCATAAGCAACGAGAAACATAGTTATTACCGTGTTTGTAGAGAATCATTCAAACGAGAAGCTGGAGAGAGATTCGCAATGAATCGAACTAAAGAATAGCTTGAAATAAAGAGCGAACCAATGGAACGAAGCACAATAAACAGGTAGGATGCTGCTTCTATCATATTAGCATAACCAACGAGAAACATAGTTATTACCGTATTTGTAGAGAGTCATTCAAACGAGAAGCTGGAGAGAGATTAGCAATGAATCGAACTAAAGAATAGCTTGAAATAAATAACGAACCAATGGAACGAAGCACAATAAACAGGTACGATGCTGCTTCTATCATATTAGCATAAGCAACGAGAAACATAGTTATTACCGTATTTGTAGAGAGTCATTGAAACGAGAAGCTGGAGAGAGATTCGCAATGAATAGAACTAAAGAATAGCTTGAAATAAATAGCGAACCAATGGAACGAAGCACAATAAACAGGTACGATGCTGCTTCTATAATATTACCATAAGCAACGAGAAACATAGTTATTACCGTGTTTGTAGAGAATCATTCAAACGAGAAGCTGGAGAGAGATTCGCAATGAATCGAACTAAAGAATAGCTTGAAATAAACAACGAACCAATGGAACGAAGCAGAATAAACAGGTACGATTCTGCTTCTATCATATTAGCATAAGCAACGAGAAACATAGTTATTACCGTATTTGTAGAGAGTCATTCAAACGAGAAGCTGGAGAGAGATTCGCAATGAATCGAACTAAAGAATAGCTTGAAATAAATAGCGAACCAATGGAACGAAGCACAATAAACAGGTACGATGCTGCTTCTATAATATTAGCATAAGCAACGAGAAACATAGTTATTACCGTGTTTGTAGAGAATCATTCAAACGAGAAGCTGGAGAGAGATTCGCAATGAATCGAACTAAAGAATAGCTTGAAATAAATAACGAACCAATGGAACGAAGCAGAATAAACAGGTACGATGCTGCTTCTATCATATTAGCATAAGCAACGAGAAACATAGTTATTACCGTGTTTGTAGAGAGTCATTCAAACGAGAAGCTGGAGAGAGATTCGCAATGAATCGAACTAAGAATAGCTTGAAATAAACAGCGAACCAATGGAACGAAGCACAATAAACAGGTACGATGCTGCTTCTATCATATTAGCATAAGCAACGAGAAACATAGTTATTACCGTATTTGTAGAGAGTCATTCAAATGAGAAGCTGGAGAGAGATTCGCAATGAATCGAACTAAAGAATAGCTTGAAATAAATAACGAACCAATGGAACGAAGCAGAATAAACAGGTACGATGCTGCTTCTATCATATTAGCATAAGCAACGAGAAACATAGTTATTACCGTGTTTGTAGAGAGTCATTCAAACGAGAAGCTGGAGAGAGATTCGCAATGAATCGAACTAAAGAATAGCTTGAAATAAATAGCGAACCAATGGAACGAAGCACAATAAACAGGTACGATGCTGCTTCTATCATATTAGCATAAGCAACGAGAAACATAGTTATTACCGTGTTTGTAGAGAGTCATTGAAACGAGAAGCTGGAGAGAGATTCGCAATGAATCGAACTAAAGAATAGCTTGAAATAAATAACGAACCCAATAAACAGGTACGATTCTGCTTCTATCATATTAGCATAAGCAACGAGAAACATAGTTACTACCGTGTTTGTAGAGAATCATTCAAACGAGAAGCTGGAGAGAGATTCGCAATGAATCGAACTAAAGAATAGCTTGAAATAAATAGCGAACCAATGGAACGAAGCAGAATAAACAGGTACGATGCTGCTTCTATCATATTAGCATAACCAACGAGAAACATAGTTATTACCGTGTTTGTAGAGAATCATTCAAACGAGAAGCTGGAGAGAGATTCGCAATGAATCGAACTAAAGAATAGCTTGAAATAAATAACGAACCAATGGAACGAAGCAGAATAAACAGGTACGATGCTGCTTCTATCATATTAGCATAAGCAACGAGAAACATAGTTATTACCGTGTTTGTAGAGAGTCATTCAAACGAGAAGCTGGAGAGAGATTCGCAATGAATCGAACTAAAGAATAGCTTGAAATAAACAGCGAACCAATGGAACGAAGCACAATAAACAGGTACGATGCTGCTTCTATCATATTAGCATAAGCAACGAGAAACATAGTTATTACCGTATTTGTAGAGAGTCATTCAAATGAGAAGCTGGAGAGAGATTCGCAATGAATCGAACTAAAGAATAGCTTGAAATAAATAACGAACCAATGGAACGAAGCAGAATAAACAGGTACGATGCTGCTTCTATCATATTAGCATAAGCAACGAGAAACATAGTTATTACCGTGTTTGTAGAGAGTCATTCAAACGAGAAGCTGGAGAGAGATTCGCAATGAATCGAACTAAAGAATAGCTTGAAATAAATAACGAACCAATGGAACGAAGCACAATAAACAGGTACGATGCTGCTTCTATCATATTAGCATAAGCAACGAGAAACATAGTTATTACCGTGTTTGTAGAGAGTCATTCAAACGAGAAGCTGGAGAGAGATTCGCAATGAATCGAACTAAAGAATAGCTTGAAATAAATAGCGAACCAATGGAACGAAGCACAATAAACAGGTATGATGCTGCTTCTATCATATTAGCATAAGCAACGAGAAACATAGTTATTACCGTATTTGTAGAGAGTCATTCAAACGAGAAGCTGGAGAGAGATTCGCAATGAATCGAACTAAAGAATAGCTTGAAATAAATAGCGAACCAATGGAACGAAGCACAATAAACAGGTACGATGCTGCTTCTATCATATTAGCATAAGCAACGAGAAACATAGTTATTACCGTGTTTGTAGAGAGTCATTGAAACGAGAAGCTGGAGAGAGATTCGCAATGAATCGAACTGAAGAATAGCTTGAAATAAATAACGAACCAATGGAACGAAGCAGAATAAACAGGTACGATGCTGCTTCTATCATATTAGCATAAGCAACGAGAAACATAGTTATTACCGTGTTGTAGAGAGTCATTCAAACGAGAAGCTGGAGAGAGATTCGCAATGAATCGAACTAAAGAATAGCTTGAAATAAACAGCGAACCAATGGAACGAAGCACAATAAACAGGTACGATGCTGCTTCTATCATATTAGCATAAGCAACGAGAAACATAGTTATTACCGTATTTGTAGAGAGTCATTCAAATGAGAAGCTGGAGAGAGATTCGCAATGAATCGAACTAAAGAATAGCTTGAAATAAATAACGAACCAATGGAACGAAGCAGAATAAACAGGTACGATGCTGCTTCTATCATATTAGCATAAGCAACGAGAAACATAGTTATTACCGTGTTTGTAGAGAGTCATTCAAACGAGAAGCTGGAGAGAGATTCGCAATGAATCGAACTAAAGAATAGCTTGAAATAAATAGCGAACCAATGGAACGAAGCACAATAAAACAGGTACGATGCTGCTTCTATCATATTAGCATAAGCAACGAGAAACATAGTTATTACCGTGTTTGTAGAGAGTCATTGAAACGAGAAGCTGGAGAGAGATTCGCAATGAATCGAACTAAAGAATAGCTTGAAATAAATAACGAACCCAATAAACAGGTACGATTCTGCTTCTATCATATTAGCATAAGCAACGAGAAACATAGTTATTACCGTGTTTGTAGAGAATCATTCAAACGAGAAGCTGGAGAGAGATTCGCAATGAATCGAACTAAAGAATAGCTTGAAATAAATAGCGAACCAATGGAACGAAGCAGAATAAACAGGTACGATGCTGCTTCTATCATATTAGCATAACCAACGAGAAACATAGTTATTACCGTGTTTGTAGAGAATCATTCAAACGAGAAGCTGGAGAGAGATTCGCAATGAATCGAACTAAAGAATAGCTTGAAATAAATAACGAACCAATGGAACGAAGCAGAATAAACAGGTACGATGCTGCTTCTATCATATTAGCATAAGCAACGAGAAACATAGTTATTACCGTGTTTGTAGAGAGTCATTCAAACGAGAAGCTGGAGAGAGATTCGCAATGAATCGAACTAAAGAATAGCTTGAAATAAACAGCGAACCAATGGAACGAAGCACAATAAACAGGTACGATGCTGCTTCTATCATATTAGCATAAGCAACGAGAAACATAGTTATTACCGTATTTGTAGAGAGTCATTCAAATGAGAAGCTGGAGAGAGATTCGCAATGAATCGAACTAAAGAATAGCTTGAAATAAATAACGAACCAATGGAACGAAGCAGAATAAACAGGTACGATGCTGCTTCTATCATATTAGCATAAGCAACGAGAAACATAGTTATTACCGTGTTTGTAGAGAGTCATTCAAACGAGAAGCTGGAGAGAGATTCGCAATGAATCGAACTAAAGAATAGCTTGAAATAAATAACGAACCAATGGAACGAAGCACAATAAACAGGTACGATGCTGCTTCTATCATATTAGCATAAGCAACGAGAAACATAGTTATTACCGTGTTTGTAGAGAGTCATTCAAACGAGAAGCTGGAGAGAGATTCGCAATGAATCGAACTAAAGAATAGCTTGAAATAAATAGCGAACCAATGGAACGAAGCACAATAAACAGGTATGATGCTGCTTCTATCATATTAGCATAACCAACGAGAAACATAGTTATTACCGTGTTTGTAGAGAATCATTCAAACGAGAAGCTGGAGAGAGATTCGCAATGAATCGAACTAAAGAATAGCTTGAAATAAATAACGAACCAATGGAACGAAGCAGAATAAACAGGTACGATGCTGCTTCTATCATATTAGCATAAGCAACGAGAAACATAGTTATTACCGTGTTTGTAGAGAGTCATTCAAACGAGAAGCTGGAGAGAGATTCGCAATGAATCGAACTAAAGAATAGCTTGAAATAAACAGCGAACCAATGGAACGAAGCACAATAAACAGGTACGATGCTGCTTCTATCATATTAGCATAAGCAACGAGAAACATAGTTATTACCGTATTTGTAGAGAGTCATTCAAATGAGAAGCTGGAGAGAGATTCGCAATGAATCGAACTAAAGAATAGCTTGAAATAAATAACGAACCAATGGAACGAAGCAGAATAAACAGGTACGATGCTGCTTCTATCATATTAGCATAAGCAACGAGAAACATAGTTATTACCGTGTTTGTAGAGAGTCATTCAAACGAGAAGCTGGAGAGAGATTCGCAATGAATCGAACTAAAGAATAGCTTGAAATAAATAACGAACCAATGGAACGAAGCACAATAAACAGGTACGATGCTGCTTCTATCATATTAGCATAAGCAACGAGAAACATAGTTATTACCGTGTTTGTAGAGAGTCATTCAAACGAGAAGCTGGAGAGAGATTCGCAATGAATCGAACTAAAGAATAGCTTGAAATAAATAGCGAACCAATGGAACGAAGCACAATAAACAGGTATGATGCTGCTTCTATCATATTAGCATAAGCAACGAGAAACATAGTTATTACCGTATTTGTAGAGAGTCATTCAAACGAGAAGCTGGAGAGAGATTCGCAATGAATCGAACTAAAGAATAGCTTGAAATAAATAGCGAACCAATGGAACGAAGCACAATAAACAGGTACGATGCTGCTTCTATCATATTAGCATAAGCAACGAGAAACATAGTTATTACCGTGTTTGTAGAGAGTCATTGAAACGAGAAGCTGGAGAGAGATTCGCAATGAATCGAACTAAAGAATAGCTTGAAATAAATAACGAACCCAATAAACAGGTACGATTCTGCTTCTATCATATTAGCATAAGCAACGAGAAACATAGTTATTACCGTGTTTGTAGAGAATCATTCAAACGAGAAGCTGGAGAGAGATTCGCAATGAATCGAACTAAAGAATAGCTTGAAATAAATAGCGAACCAATGGAACGAAGCAGAATAAACAGGTACGATGCTGCTTCTATCATATTAGCATAACCAACGAGAAACATAGTTATTACCGTGTTTGTAGAGAATCATTCAAACGAGAAGCTGGAGAGAGATTCGCAATGAATCGAACTAAAGAATAGCTTGAAATAAATAACGAACCAATGGAACGAAGCAGAATAAACAGGTACGATGCTGCTTCTATCATATTAGCATAAGCAACGAGAAACATAGTTATTACCGTGTTTGTAGAGAGTCATTCAAACGAGAAGCTGGAGAGAGATTCGCAATGAATCGAACTAAAGAATAGCTTGAAATAAACAGCGAACCAATGGAACGAAGCACAATAAACAGGTACGATGCTGCTTCTATCATATTAGCATAAGCAACGAGAAACATAGTTATTACCGTATTTGTAGAGAGTCATTCAAATGAGAAGCTGGAGAGAGATTCGCAATGAATCGAACTAAAGAATAGCTTGAAATAAATAACGAACCAAAGGAACGAAGCAGAATAAACAGGTACGATGCTGCTTCTATCATATTAGCATAAGCAACGAGAAACATAGTTATTACCGTGTTTGTAGAGAGTCATTCAAACGAGAAGCTGGAGAGAGATTCGCAATGAATCGAACTAAAGAATAGCTTGAAATAAATAACGAACCAATGGAACGAAGCACAATAAACAGGTACGATGCTGCTTCTATCATATTAGCATAAGCAACGAGAAACATAGTTATTACCGTGTTTGTAGAGAGTCATTCAAACGAGAAGCTGGAGAGAGATTCGCAATGAATCGAACTAAAGAATAGCTTGAAATAAATAGCGAACCAATGGAACGAAGCACAATAAACAGGTATGATGCTGCTTCTATCATATTAGCATAAGCAACGAGAAACATAGTTATTACCGTATTTGTAGAGAGTCATTCAAACGAGAAGCTGGAGAGAGATTCGCAATGAATCGAACTAAAGAATAGCTTGAAATAAATAGCGAACCAATGGAACGAAGCACAATAAACAGGTACGATGCTGCTTCTATCATATTAGCATAAGCAACGAGAAACATAGTTATTACCGTGTTTGTAGAGAGTCATTGAAACGAGAAGCTGGAGAGAGATTCCCAATGAATCGAACTAAAGAATAGCTTGAAATAAATAACGAACCCAATAAACAGGTACGATTCTGCTTCTATCATATTAGCATAAGCAACGAGAAACATAGTTATTACCGTGTTTGTAGAGAATCATTCAAACGAGAAGCTGGAGAGAGATTCGCAATGAATCGAACTAAAGAATAGCTTGAAATAAATAGCGAACCAATGGAACGAAGCAGAATAAACAGGTACGATGCTGCTTCTATCATATTAGAATAACCAACGAGAAACATAGTTATTACCGTGTTTGTAGAGAATCATTCAAACGAGAAGCTGGAGAGAGATTCGCAATGAATCGAACTAAAGAATAGCTTGAAATAAATAGCGAACCAATGGAACGAAGCACAATAAACAGGTACGATGCTGCTTCTATCATATTAGCATAAGCAACGAGAAACATAGTTATTACCGTATTTGTAGAGAATCATTCAAACGAGAAGCTGGAGAGAGATTCGCAATGAATCGAACTAAAGAATAGCTTGAAATAAATAGCGAACCAATGGAACGAAGCACAATAAACAGGTAGGATGCTGCTTCTATCATATTAGCATAAGCAACGAGAAACATAGTCATTACCGTGTTTGTAGAGAATCATTCAAACGAGAAGCTGGAGAGAGATTCGCAATGAATCGAACTAAAGAATAGCTTGAAATAAATAACGAACCAATGGAACGAAGCACAATAAACAGGTACGATTCTGCTTCTATCATATTAGCATAAGCAACGAGAAACATAGTTATTACCGTATTTGTAGAGAGTCATTCAAACGATAAGCTGGAGAGAGATTCGCAATGAATCGAACTAAAGAATAGCTTGAAATAAATAACGAACCAATGGAACGAAGCACAATAAACAGGTACGATGCTGCTTCTATCATATTAGCATAAGCAACGTGAAACATAGTTATTACCGTGTTTGTAGAGAATCATTCAAACGAGAAGCTGGAGAGGGATTCGCAATGAATCGAACTAAAGAATAGCTTGAAATAAATAACGAACCAATGGAACGAAGCACAATAAACAGGTACGATGCTGCTTCTATCATATTAGCATAAGCAACGAGAAACATAGTTATTACCGTGTTTGTAGAGAATCATTCAAACGAGAAGCTGGAGAGGGATTCGCAATGAATCGAACTAAAGAATAGCTTGAAATAAATAGCGAACCAATGGAACGAAGCACAATAAACAGGTACGATGCTGCTTCTATCATATTAGCATAAGCAAGAGAAACATAGTCATTACCGTATTTGTAGAGAGTCATTCAAACGAGAAGCTGGAGAGGGATTCGCAATGAATCGAACTAAAGAATAGCTTGAAATAAATAGCGAACCAATGGAACGAAGCACAATAAACAGGTAGGATGCTGCTTCTATCATATTAGCATAAGCAACGAGAAACATAGTCATTACCGTATTTGTAGAGAGTCATTCAAACGAGAAGCTGGAGAGGGATTCGCAATGAATCGAACTAAAGAATAGCTTGAAATAAATAACGAACCAATGGAACGAAGCAGAATAAACAGGTACGATGCTGCTTCTATCATATTAGCATAAGCAACGTGAAACATAGTTATTACCGTATTTGTAGAGAGTCATTCAAACGAGAAGCTGGAGAGAGATTCGCAATGAATCGAACTAAAGAATAGCTTGAAATAAATAACGAACCAATGGAACGAAGCAGAATAAACAGGTACGATTCTGCTTCTATCATATTAGCATAAGCAACGAGAAACATAGTTATTACCGTATTTGTAGAGAGTCATTCAAACGAGAAGCTGGAGAGAGATTCGCAATGAATCGAACTAAAGAATAGCTTGAAATAAATAACGAACCAATGGAACGAAGCAGAATAAACAGGTACGATTCTGCTTCTATCATATTAGCATAAGCAACGAGAAACATAGTTATTACCGTGTTTGTAGAGAATCATTCAAACGAGAAGCTGGAGAGAGATTCGCAATGAATCGAACTAAAGAATAGCTTGAAATAAATAGCGAACCAATGGAACGAAGCACAATAAACAGGTAGGATGCTGCTTCTATCATATTAGCATAAGCAACGAGAAACATAGTCATTACCGTGTTTGTAGAGAATCATTCAAACGAGAAGCTGGAGAGAGATTCGCAATGAATCGAACTAAAGAATAGCTTGAAATAAATAGCGAACCAATGGAACGAAGCACAATAAACAGGTACGATGCTGCTTCTATAATATTAGCATAAGCAACGAGAAACATAGTTATTACCGTGTTTGTAGAGAATCATTCAAACGAGAAGCTGGAGAGAGATTCGCAATGAATCGAACTAAAGAATAGCTTGAAATAAATAACGAACCAATGGAACGAAGCAGAATAAACAGGTACGATTCTGCTTCTATCATACTAGCATAAGCAACGAGAAACATAGTTATTACCGTATTTGTAGAGAGTCATTCAAACGAGAAGCTGGAGAGAGATTCGCAATGAATCGAACTAAAGAATAGCTTGAAATAAATAGCGAACCAATGGAACGAAGCACAATAAACAGGTAGGATGCTGCTTCTATCATATTAGCATAACCAACGAGAAACATAGTCATTACCGTGTTTGTAGAGAGTCATTCAAACGAGAAGCTGGAGAGAGATTCGCAATGAATCGAACTAAAGAATAGCTTGAAATAAATAGCGAACCAATGGAACGAAGCAGAATAAACAGGTACGATGCTGCTTCTATCATATTAGCATAAGCAACGTAAAACATAGTTATTACCCTATTTGTAGAGAGTCATTCAAACGAGAAGCTGGAGAGAGATTCGCAATGAATCGAACTAAAGAATAGCTTGAAATAAATAACGAACCAATGGAACGAAGCACAATAAACAGGTACGATTCTGCTTCTATCATATTAGCATAAGCAACGAGAAACATAGTTATTACCGTGTTTGTAGAGAATCATTCAAACGAGAAGCTGGAGAGGGATTCGCAATGAATCGAACTAAAGAATAGCTTGAAATAAATAGCGAACCAATGGAACGAAGCACAATAAACAGGTACGATGCTGCTTCTATCATATTAGCATAAGCAAGAGAAACATAGTTATTACCGTATTTGTAGAGAGTCATTCAAACGAGAAGCTGGAGAGAGATTCGCAATGAATCGAACTAAAGAATAGCTTGAAATAAATAGCGAACCAATGGAACGAAGCACAATAAACAGGTAGGATGCTGCTTCTATCATATTAGCATAAGCAACGAGAAACATTGTCATTACCGTATTTGTAGAGAGTCATTCAAACGAGAAGCTGGAGAGGGATTCGCAATGAATCGAACTAAAGAATAGCTTGAAATAAATAACGAACCAATGGAACGAAGCAGAATAAACAGGTACGATGCTGCTTCTATCATATTAGCATAAGCAACGTGAAACATAGTTATTACCGTATTTGCAGAGAGTCATTCAAACGAGAAGCTGGAGAGAGATTCGCAATGAATCGAACTAAAGAATAGCTTGAAATAAATAACGAACCAATGGAACGAAGCAGAATAAACAGGTACGATTCTGCTTCTATCATATTAGCATAACCAACGAGAAACATAGTCATTACCGTGTTTGTAGAGAGTCATTCAAACGAGAAGCTGGAGAGAGATTCGCAATGAATCGAACTAAAGAATAGCTTGAAATAAATAGCGAACCAATGGAACGAAGCAGAATAAACAGGTACGATGCTGCTTCTATCATATTAGCATAAGCAACGTAAAACATAGTTATTACCCTATTTGTAGAGAGTCATTCAAACGAGAAGCTGGAGAGAGATTCGCAATGAATCGAACTAAAGAATAGCTTGAAATAAATAACGAACCAATGGAACGAAGCACAATAAACAGGTACGATTCTGCTTCTATCATATTAGCATAAGCAACGAGAAACATAGTTATTACCGTGTTTGTAGAGAATCATTCAAACGAGAAGCTGGAGAGGGATTCGCAATGAATCGAACTAAAGAATAGCTTGAAATAAATAGCGAACCAATGGAACGAAGCACAATAAACAGGTACGATGCTGCTTCTATCATATTAGCATAAGCAAGAGAAACATAGTTATTACCGTATTTGTAGAGAGTCATTCAAACGAGAAGCTGGAGAGAGATTCGCAATGAATCGAACTAAAGAATAGCTTGAAATAAATAGCGAACCAATGGAACGAAGCACAATAAACAGGTAGGATGCTGCTTCTATCATATTAGCATAAGCAACGAGAAACATTGTCATTACCGTATTTGTAGAGAGTCATTCAAACGAGAAGCTGGAGAGGGATTCGCAATGAATCGAACTAAAGAATAGCTTGAAATAAATAACGAACCAATGGAACGAAGCAGAATAAACAGGTACGATGCTGCTTCTATCATATTAGCATAAGCAACGTGAAACATAGTTATTACCGTATTTGTAGAGAGTCATTCAAACGAGAAGCTGGAGAGAGATTCGCAATGAATCGAACTAAAGAATAGCTTGAAATAAATAACGAACCAATGGAACGAAGCAGAATAAACAGGTACGATTCTGCTTCTATCAGATTAGCATAAGCAACGAGAAACATAGTTATTACCGTGTTTGTAGAGAATCATTCAAACGAGAAGCTGGAGAGAGATTCGCAATGAATCGAACTAAAGAATAGCTTGAAATAAATAGCGAACCAATGGAACGAAGCACAATAAACAGGTAGGATGCTGCTTCTATCATATTAGCATAAGCAACGAGAAACATAGTCATTACCGTGTTTGTAGAGAATCATTCAAACGAGAAGCTGGAGAGAGATTCGCAATGAATCGAACTAAAGAATAGCTTGAAATAAATAACGAACCAATGGAACGAAGCACAATAAACAGGTACGATTCTGCTTCTATCATATTAGCATAACCAACGAGAAACATAGTTATTACCGTGTTTGTAGAGAATCATTCAAACGAGAAGCTGGAGAGGGATTCGCAATGAATCGAACTAAAGAATAGCTTGAAATAAATAACGAACCAATGGAACGAAACAGAATAAACAGGTACGATTCTGCTTCTATCATATTAGCATAAGCAACGAGAAACATAGTTATTACCGTGTTTGTAGAGAATCATTCAAACGAGAAGCTGGAGAGGGATTCGCAATGAATCGAACTAAAGAATAGCTTGAAATAAATAGCGAACCAATGGAACGAAGCACAATAAACAGGTACGATGCTGCTTCTATCATATTAGCATAAGCAAGAGAAACATAGTTATTACCGTATTTGTAGAGAGTCATTCAAACGAGAAGCTGGAGAGAGATTCGCAATGAATCGAACTAAAGAATAGCTTGAAATAAATAGCGAACCAATGGAACGAAGCACAATAAACAGGTAGGATGCTGCTTCTATCATATTAGCATAAGCAACGAGAAACATTGTCATTACCGTATTTGTAGAGAGTCATTCAAACGAGAAGCTGGAGAGGGATTCGCAATGAATCGAACTAAAGAATAGCTTGAAATAAATAACGAACCAATGGAACGAAGCAGAATAAACAGGTACGATGCTGCTTCTATCATATTAGCATAAGCAACGAGAAACATAGTTATTACCCTATTTGTAGAGAGTCATTCAAACGAGAAGCTGGAGAGAGATTCGCAATGAATCGAACTAAAGAATAGCTTGAAATAAATAACGAACCAATGGAACGAAACAGAATAAACAGGTACGATTCTGCTTCTATCATATTAGCATAAGCAACGTAAAACATAGTTATTACCCTATTTGTAGAGAGTCATTCAAACGAGAAGCTGGAGAGAGATTCGCAATGAATCGAACTAAAGAATAGCTTGAAATAAATAGCGAACCAATGGAACGAAGCACAATAAACAGGTAGGATGCTGCTTCTATCATATTAGCATAAGCAACGAGAAACATAGTCATTACCGTGTTTGTAGAGAATCATTCAAACGAGAAGCTGGAGAGAGATTCGCAATGAATCGAACTAAAGAATAGCTTGAAATAAATAACGAACCAATGGAACGAAGCACAATAAACAGGTACGATTCTGCTTCTATCATATTAGCATAACCAACGAGAAACATAGTTATTACCGTGTTTGTAGAGAATCATTCAAACGAGAAGCTGGAGAGGGATTCGCAATGAATCGAACTAAAGAATAGCTTGAAATAAATAACGAACCAATGGAACGAAACAGAATAAACAGGTACGATTCTGCTTCTATCATATTAGCATAAGCAACGAGAAACATAGTTATTACCGTGTTTGTAGAGAGTCATTGAAACGAGAAGCTGGAGAGAGATTCGCAATGAATCGAACTAAAGAATAGCTTGAAATAAGTAACGAACCAATGGAACGAAGCACAATAAACAGGTGCGATGCTGCTTCTATCATATTAGCATAAGCAACGAGAAACATAGTTATTACCGTGTTTGTAGAGAATCATTCAAACGAGAAGCTGGAGAGAGATTCGCAATGAATCGAACTAAAGAATAGCTTGAAATAAATAACGAACCAATGGAACGAAGCACAATAAACAGGTAGGATGCTGCTTCTATCATATTAGCATAAGCAACGAGAAACATAGTTATTACCCTATTTGTAGAGAGTCATTCAAACGAGAAGCTGGAGAGAGATTCGCAATGAATCGAACTAAAGAATAGCTTGAAATAAATAACGAACCAATGGAACGAAACAGAATAAACAGGTACGATTCTGCTTCTATCATATTAGCATAAGCAACGTAAAACATAGTTATTACCCTATTTGTAGAGAGTCATTCAAACGAGAAGCTGGAGAGAGATTCGCAATGAATCGAACTAAAGAATAGCTTGAAATAAATAACGAACCAATGGAACGAAGCAGAATAAACAGGTACGATTCTGCTTCTATCATATTAGCATAACCAACGAGAAACATAGTCATTACCGTGTTTGTAGAGAATCATTCAAACGAGAAGCTGGAGAGAGATTCGCAATGAATCGAACTAAAGAATAGCTTGAAATAAATAGCGAACCAATGGAACGAAGCACAATAAACAGGTAGGATGCTGCTTCTATCATATTAGCATAACCAACGAGAAACATAGTTATTACCCTATTTGTAGAGAGTCATTGAAACGAGAAGCTGGAGAGAGATTCGCAATGAATCGAACTAAAGAATAGCTTGAAATAAATAGCGAACCAATGGAACGAAGCACAATAAACAGGTAGGATGCTGCTTCTATCATATTAGCATAAGCAACGAGAAACATAGTTATTACCCTATTTGTAGAGAGTCATTCAAACGAGAAGCTGGAGAGAGATTCGCAATGAATCGAACTAAAGAATAGCTTGAAATAAATAGCGAACCAATGGAACGAAGCACAATAAACAGGTAGGATGCTGCTTCTATCATATTAGCATAAGCAACGAGAAACATAGTCATTACCGTGTTTGTAGAGAATCATTCAAACGAGAAGCTGGAGAGAGATTCGCAATGAATCGAACTAAAGAATAGCTTGAAATAAATAACGAACAATGGAACGAAGCACAATAAACAGGTACGATGCTGCTTCTATCATATTAGCATAAGCAACGAGAAACATAGTTATTACCGTATTTGTAGAGAGTCATTCAAACGAGAAGCTGGAGAGAGATTCGCAATGAATCGAACTAAAGAATAGCTTGAAATAAATAGCGAACCAATGGAACGAAGCACAATAAACAGGTAGGATGCTGCTTCTATCATATTAGCATAAGCAACGAGAAACATAGTTATTACCGTGTTTGTAGAGAGTCATTGAAACGAGAAGCTGGAGAGAGATTCGCAATGAATCGAACTAAAGAATAGCTTGAAATAAATAACGAACCCAATAAACAGGTACGATTCTGCTTCTATCATATTAGCATAAGCAACGAGAAACATAGTTATTACCGTGTTTGTAGAGAATCATTCAAACGAGAAGCTGGAGAGAGATTCGCAATGAATCGAACTAAAGAATAGCTTGAAATAAATAGCGAACCAATGGAACGAAGCACAATAAACAGGTAGGATGCTGCTTCTATCATATTAGCATAACCAACGAGAAACATAGTTATTACCCTATTTGTAGAGAGTCATTGAAACGAGAAGCTGGAGAGAGATTCGCAATGAATCGAACTAAAGAATAGCTTGAAATAAATAGCGAACCAATGGAACGAAGCACAATAAACAGGTAGGATGCTGCTTCTATCATATTAGCATAAGCAACGAGAAACATAGTCATTACCGTATTTGTAGAGAGTCATTCAAACGAGAAGCTGGAGAGGGATTCGCAATGAATCGAACTAAAGAATAGCTTGAAATAAATAACGAACCAATGGAACGAAGCAGAATAAACAGGTACGATGCTGCTTCTATCATATTAGCATAAGCAACGTGAAACATAGTTATTACCGTATTTGTAGAGAGTCATTCAAACGAGAAGCTGGAGAGAGATTCGCAATGAATCGAACTAAAGAATAGCTTGAAATAAATAACGAACCAATGGAACGAAGCAGAATAAACAGGTACGATTCTGCTTCTATCAGATTAGCATAAGCAACGAGAAACATAGTTATTACCGTGTTTGTAGAGAATCATTCAAACGAGAAGCTGGAGAGAGATTCGCAATGAATCGAACTAAAGAATAGCTTGAAATAAATAACGAACCCAATAAACAGGTACGATTCTGCTTCTATCATATTAGCATAAGCAACGAGAAACATAGTTATTACCGTGTTTGTAGAGAATCATTCAAACGAGAAGCTGGAGAGAGATTCGCAATGAATCGAACTAAAGAATAGCTTGAAATAAATAACGAACAATGGAACGAAGCACAATAAACAGGTACGATGCTGCTTCTATCATATTAGCATAAGCAACGAGAAACATAGTTATTACCGTATTTGTAGAGAGTCATTCAAACGAGAAGCTGGAGAGAGATTCGCAATGAATCGAACTAAAGAATAGCTTGAAATAAATAGCGAACCATGGAACGAAGCACAATAAACAGGTAGGATGCTGCTTCTATCATATTAGCATAAGCAACGAGAAACATAGTTATTACCGTGTTTGTAGAGAGTCATTGAAACGAGAAGCTGGAGAGAGATTCGCAATGAATCGAACTAAAGAATAGCTTGAAATAAATAACGAACCCAATAAACAGGTACGATTCTGCTTCTATCATATTAGCATAAGCAACGAGAAACATAGTTATTACCGTGTTTGTAGAGAATCATTCAAACGAGAAGCTGGAGAGAGATTCGCAATGAATCGAACTAAAGAATAGCTTGAAATAAATAGCGAACCAATGGAACGAAGCACAATAAACAGGTAGGATGCTGCTTCTATCATATTAGCATAACCAACGAGAAACATAGTTATTACCCTATTTGTAGAGAGTCATTGAAACGAGAAGCTGGAGAGAGATTCGCAATGAATCGAACTAAAGAATAGCTTGAAATAAATAGCGAACCAATGGAACGAAGCACAATAAACAGGTAGGATGCTGCTTCTATCATATTAGCATAAGCAACGAGAAACATAGTCATTACCGTATTTGTAGAGAGTCATTCAAACGAGAAGCTGGAGAGGGATTCGCAATGAATCGAACTAAAGAATAGCTTGAAATAAATAACGAACCAATGGAACGAAGCAGAATAAACAGGTACGATGCTGCTTCTATCATATTAGCATAAGCAACGTGAAACATAGTTATTACCGTATTTGTAGAGAGTCATTCAAACGAGAAGCTGGAGAGAGATTCGCAATGAATCGAACTAAAGAATAGCTTGAAATAAATAACGAACCAATGGAACGAAGCAGAATAAACAGGTACGATTCTGCTTCTATCAGATTAGCATAAGCAACGAGAAACATAGTTATTACCGTGTTTGTAGAGAATCATTCAAACGAGAAGCTGGAGAGAGATTCGCAATGAATCGAACTAAAGAATAGCTTGAAATAAATAGCGAACCAATGGAACGAAGCACAATAAACAGGTAGGATGCTGCTTCTATCATATTAGCATAAGCAACGAGAAACATAGTCATTACCGTGTTTGTAGAGAATCATTCAAACGAGAAGCTGGAGAGGGATTCGCAATGAATCGAACTAAAGAATAGCTTGAAATAAATAACGAACCAATGGAACGAAGCAGAATAAACAGGTACGATGCTGCTTCTATCATATTAGCATAAGCAACGTGAAACATAGTTATTACCGTATTTGTAGAGAGTCATTCAAACGAGAAGCTGGAGAGAGATTCGCAATGAATCGAACTAAAGAATAGCTTGAAATAAATAACGAACCAATGGAACGAAGCAGAATAAACAGGTACGATTCTGCTTCTATCAGATTAGCATAAGCAACGAGAAACATAGTTATTACCGTGTTTGTAGAGAATCATTCAAACGAGAAGCTGGAGAGAGATTCGCAATGAATCGAACTAAAGAATAGCTTGAAATAAATAGCGAACCAATGGAACGAAGCACAATAAACAGGTAGGATGCTGCTTCTATCATATTAGCAAAGCAACGAGAAACATAGTCATTACCGTGTTTGTAGAGAATCATTCAAACGAGAAGCTGGAGAGAGATTCGCAATGAATCGAACTAAAGAATAGCTTGAAATAAATAACGAACCAATGGAACGAAGCACAATAAACAGGTACGATTCTGCTTCTATCATATTAGCATAAGCAACGAGAAACATAGTTATTACCGTATTTGTAGAGAGTCATTCAAACGAGAAGCTGGAGAGAGATTCGCAATGAATCGAACTAAAGAATAGCTTGAAATAAATAACGAACCAATGGAACGAAGCACAATAAACAGGTACGATGCTGCTTCTATCATATTAGCATAAGCAACGAGAAACATAGTTATTACCGTGTTTGTAGAGAATCATTCAAACGAGAAGCTGGAGAGAGATTCGCAATGAATCGAACTAAAGAATAGCTTGAAATAAATAACGAACCAATGGAACGAAGCACAATAAACAGGTAGGATGCTGCTTCTATCATATTAGCATAAGCAACGAGAAACATAGTTATTACCGTATTTGTAGAGAGTCATTCAAACGAGAAGCTGGAGAGAGATTCGCAATGAATCGAACTAAAGAATAGCTTGAAATAAATAACGAACCAATGGAACGAAGCACAATAAACAGGTAGGATGCTGCTTCTATCATATTAGCATAAGCAACGAGAAACATAGTTATTACCGTATTTGTAGAGAGTCATTCAAACGAGAAGCTGGAGAGAGATTCGCAATGAATCGAACTAAAGAATAGCTTGAAATAAATAACGAACCAATGGAACGAAGCCCAATAAACAGGTACGATGCTGCTTCTATCATATTAGCATAAGCAACGAGAAACATAGTTATTACCCTATTTGTAGAGAGTCATTCAAACGAGAAGCTGGAGAGGGATTCGCAATGAGTCGAACTAAAGAATAGCTTGAAATAAATAATGAACCAATGGAACGAAGCACAATAAACAGGTAGGATGCTGCTTCTATCATATTAGCATAACCAACGAGAAACATAGTTATTACCGTGTTTGTAGAGAATCATTCAAACGAGAAGCTGGAGAGGGATTCGCAATGAATCGAACTAAAGAATAGCTTGAAATAAATAACGAACCAATGGAACGAAACAGAATAAACAGGTACGATTCTGCTTCTATCATATTAGCATAAGCAACGAGAAACATAGTTATTACCGTGTTTGTAGAGAGTCATTGAAACGAGAAGCTGGAGAGAGATTCGCAATGAATCGAACTAAAGAATAGCTTGAAATAAGTAACGAACCAATGGAACGAAGCACAATAAACAGGTGCGATGCTGCTTCTATCATATTAGCATAAGCAACGAGAAACATAGTTATTACCGTGTTTGTAGAGAATCATTCAAACGAGAAGCTGGAGAGAGATTCGCAATGAATCGAACTAAAGAATAGCTTGAAATAAATAACGAACCAATGGAACGAAGCACAATAAACAGGTAGGATGCTGCTTCTATCATATTAGCATAAGCAACGAGAAACATAGTTATTACCCTATTTGTAGAGAGTCATTCAAACGAGAAGCTGGAGAGAGATTCGCAATGAATCGAACTAAAGAATAGCTTGAAATAAATAACGAACCAATGGAACGAAACAGAATAAACAGGTACGATTCTGCTTCTATCATATTAGCATAAGCAACGAGAAACATAGTTATTACCCTATTTGTAGAGAGTCATTCAAACGAGAAGCTGGAGAGAGATTCGCAATGAATCGAACTAAAGAATAGCTTGAAATAAATAACGAACCAATGGAACGAAGCCCAATAAACAGGTACGATGCTGCTTCTATCATATTAGCATAAGCAACGAGAAACATAGTTATTACCCTATTTGTAGAGAGTCATTCAAACGAGAAGCTGGAGAGGGATTCGCAATGAATCGAACTAAAGAATAGCTTGAAATAAATAATGAACCAATGGAACGAAGCACAATAAACAGGTAGGATGCTGCTTCTATCATATTAGCATAACCAACGAGAAACATAGTTATTACCGTGTTTGTAGAGAATCATTCAAACGAGAAGCTGGAGAGGGATTCGCAATGAATCGAACTAAAGAATAGCTTGAAATAAATAACGAACCAATGGAACGAAACAGAATAAACAGGTACGATTCTGCTTCTATCAGATTAGCATAAGCAACGAGAAACATAGTTATTACCGTGTTTGTAGAGAACCATTCAAACGAGAAGCTGGAGAGAGATTCGCAATGAATCGAACTAAAGAATAGCTTGAAATAAATAGCGAACCAATGGAACGAAGCACAATAAACAGGTAGGATGCTGCTTCTATCATATTAGCATAAGCAACGAGAAACATAGTCATTACCGTGTTTGTAGAGAATCATTCAAACGAGAAGCTGGAGAGGGATTCGCAATGAATCGAACTAAAGAATAGCTTGAAATAAATAACGAACCAATGGAACGAAGCAGAATAAACAGGTACGATGCTGCTTCTATCATATTAGCATAAGCAACGTGAAACATAGTTATTACCGTATTTGTAGAGAGTCATTCAAACGAGAAGCTGGAGAGAGATTCGCAATGAATCGAACTAAAGAATAGCTTGAAATAAATAACGAACCAATGGAACGAAGCAGAATAAACAGGTACGATTCTGCTTCTATCAGATTAGCATAAGCAACGAGAAACATAGTTATTACCGTGTTTGTAGAGAATCATTCAAACGAGAAGCTGGAGAGAGATTCGCAATGAATCGAACTAAAGAATAGCTTGAAATAAATAGCGAACCAATGGAACGAAGCACAATAAACAGGTAGGATGCTGCTTCTATCATATTAGCAAAGCAACGAGAAACATAGTCATTACCGTGTTTGTAGAGAATCATTCAAACGAGAAGCTGGAGAGAGATTCGCAATGAATCGAACTAAAGAATAGCTTGAAATAAATAACGAACCCAATAAACAGGTACGATTCTGCTTCTATCATATTAGCATAAGCAACGAGAAACATAGTTATTACCGTGTTTGTAGAGAATCATTCAAACGAGAAGCTGGAGAGAGATTCGCAATGAATCGAACTAAAGAATAGCTTGAAATAAATAGCGAACCAATGGAACGAAGCACAATAAACAGGTAGGATGCTGCTTCTATCATATTAGCATAACCAACGAGAAACATAGTTATTACCCTATTTGTAGAGAGTCATTGAAACGAGAAGCTGGAGAGAGATTCGCAATGAATCGAACTAAAGAATAGCTTGAAATAAATAGCGAACCAATGGAACGAAGCACAATAAACAGGTAGGATGCTGCTTCTA
>NW_028293965.1:0-28930 GCF_964341445.2 Mesoplodon mirus | reverse complement strand
GACTGAGAAAATACTTGAAGGGATTAAAGTTGAAACTTCCCTAATATGGGAAAGGAAAGAGTCAATCAAGTCCAGGAAGCTCAGAGAGTCCCATATAGGAAAAATCCAAGGAGAAACATGCCAAGACACATATTACTCAAAGAATCAAAAATTAAATACAAAGAAAACATATTAAAAGCAGCAGGGGAAAAACAACAAATAATATGCAAGGGAATCCCCATAAGGTTAACAGGTGATCTTTCAGCATAACTCTGCATGCCAGCAAGGAGTGGCAGGACATATTTAAAGTGATGAAAGGGAAAAACGTACAACCAAGATTACTCTACCCACAAGGATTTCATTCAGATTCAACAGAGAAATAAAAATCTTTACAGACAAGCAAAAGCTAAGAAAATTCAGTACCACCAAACCAGCTTTACAACAAATGCTAAGGAACTACTCTAGGCAAGAAACACAAGAGAAAGAAAAGCCCTACAACAACAAACCCAAAATAATTAAGAAAATGGTAATAGGAACATACATATCTATAATTACCTTAAATGTAAATGGATTAAATTCTCCAACCAAAGACATAGACTTGCTGAGTGGATACAAAAATAAGACCCATACATATGCTATCTACAACAGACCCATTTCAGACCTAGGGACACATACACTGAAAGTGAGAGAATGGAAAAAGATATTCCATGCAAATGGAAATCAAAAGAAAGCTGGAGTAGTAATTCTCATATAAGACAAAATAGATTTTAAAAAAAGAGTATTACAGGAGACAAAGAAGGACACTACCTAATGATCAAGGGATCAATCCAAAAAGAAGACATAACAATTGTAAATATCTATGCACCCAACATAGGAGCACTCCAGTACATAAGGCAAATGCTAACAGCCATAAAAGGGGAAATCAACAGAAACACAATCATAGTAGGGGACTTTAACACCCCATTTTCACGAATGGACAGATCATCCAAAATGAAAATAAATAAGGAAGCACAAGCTTTAAATGATACATTAAACAAGATGGACTTAATTGATATTTATAGGACAACCCATCCAAAAACAGAATACACTTTCTTCTCAAGTGCTCAGGGAACATTCTCCAGGATAGATCATATCTTGTGTCACAAATCAAACCTTGGTAAATTTAAGAACATTGAAACAATATCAAG
The DNA here is from genome assembly GCF_964341445.2 of Mesoplodon mirus. Taxonomy (NCBI): domain Eukaryota; kingdom Metazoa; phylum Chordata; class Mammalia; order Artiodactyla; family Ziphiidae; genus Mesoplodon; species Mesoplodon mirus. The sequence goes on along the minus strand of NW_028293965.1, from coordinate 27,764 downwards.
TATCTTCTCTGACCACAAGGCTATGAGACTAGATATCAACTACAGGAAAAAAATCTGTAAAAAATACAGACACATGGAGGCTAAACAATACACTACTAAATAACCAAGAGTTCACTGAAGAAATCAAAGAGGAAATCAAAAAATACTTAGAAACAAATGACAATGAAAACACGATGACCCAAAACCTATGGGATGCAGCAAAAGCAGTTCTAAGAGGGAACTTTATACCAATACAATCCTACCTTAAGAAACAAGAAACATCTCAAATAAACAACCTAACCTTACACCTAAAGCAATTAGAGAAAGAAGAACAAAAAATCCCCCAAAGTTAGCAGAAGGAAAGAAATCATAATGATCAGATCAGAAATAAATGAAAAAGAAATGAAGGAAACAATATCAAAGATCAATAAAACTAAAAGCTGGTTCCTTGAGAAGATAAACAAAATTGATAAACCATTAGCCAGACTCATCAAGAAAAAAAGGGAGATGACTCCAATCAATAGAATTAGCACTGAAAAAGGAGAAGTAACAAGTGACACTGCAGAAATACAAAGGATCATGAGATTACTACAAGCAACGATATGCTAATAAGATGGACAACCTGGAAGAAATGGACAAATTCTTATAAGAGCACAACCTACTGAGACTGAACCAAGAAAAAATAGAATATATAAACAGACAAATCACAAGCACTGAACTTGAGACTGTAATTAAAAATCTTCCAACAAACAAAAGTCCAGGACGGGATGGTTTCACAGGAGAATTCTATCAAACATTTAGAGAAGAACTAACACCCATCCTTCTCAAACTCCTCCAAAATATAACAGAGGGAGGAACACTCCCAAACTCATTCTACAAGGCCACCATCACCCTGATACCAAAACCAGACAAAGATGTCACAAAGAAAGAAAACTACAGGCTAATATCACTGATGAACACAGATGCAAAAATCCTCAACAAAATACTAGCAAACAGAATCCAACAGCACATTAAGTGGATCATACACCATGATCAAGTTTATTTCAGGAATGCAAAGATTCGTCAATATATGCAAATCAATCAATGTGATACACATATTAACAAATTGAAGGAGAAAAACCATATGATCATCTCAATGAATGCAGAAAAAAGCTTTTGACAAAATTCATCATCCATTTACCATAAAAAACCTGCAGAAAGTAGGCATAGAGGGAACTTACCTCAACATAATAAAGGCCATATATGACAAACCCACAGCCAACATCGTTCTCAATGGTGAAAAACTGAAACCATTTCCTCTGAGATCAGGAAGAAGACAAGCTTGTCCACTGTTATTCAACATAGTTTTGGAAGTTTTAGCCACAGCAATCAGAGAAGAAAAAGAAATAAAAGGAATCCAAATTGGAAAAGAAGTAAAGCTGTCACTCTTTTCAGATGACATGATACTATACATAGAGAATCCGAAAGATGCTACCAGAAAACTACTAGAGTTAATCAATGAATTTGGTAAAGTAACAGGATACAAAATCAATGTGCAGAAATCTCTTTCATTCCTACACACTAATGATGAAAAATCTAAAGTGAAATTAAAGAAACACTCCCATTTACCATTGCAACGAAAAGAATAAAATACCTAGGAATAAACCTACCTAAGAGGACAAAAGACCTATATGCAGGAAACTATAAGACACTGATGAAAGAAAATAAAGATGATACAAACAGATGGAGAGACATACCATGTTCTTAGTTTGGAAGAATCAACGTTGTGAAAATGACTATACTACCCAAAGCAATCTACAGATTCAATGCAATCCCTATCAAATTATCATTGGCATTTTTCACAGAACTAGAAAAAAATTTCCCACAATTTGTATGGAAACACAAAAGACCCTGAATAGCCAAAGCAATCTTGAGAAAGAAAAACGGAGCTGGAGGAATCAGGCTCCCTGACTTCAGACTATAATACAAAGCTACAGTAATCAAGACAGTATGTTACTGGCACAAAAACAGAAATGTAGATCAATGGAAAAGGATAGAAAGCCCAGAGGTAAACCCACACACATATGGTCACCTTATTTTTGATAAAGGAAGCAAGAATATACAATGGAGAAAGCCTCTTCAATAAATGTTGCTGAGAAATCTGGACAGCTACATGTAAAAGAATGAAATTAGAACACTCCTTAACACCATACACAAAAGTAAACTCAAAATGGATTAAAGACCTAAATGTAAGGCCAGACACTATAAAAGTCTTAGAGGAAAACATAGGCAGGACACTCTATGACATAAGCCACAGCAAGATCTTTTTTGACACACGTCCTAGAGAAATGGAAATAAAAAAAATAAACATATGGGACCTAATGAAACTTGAAAGCTTTTTTCACAGCAAAGGAAAACCTGAAAAAGACAAAAAGATTACCCTCAGAATGGAGAAAATATTTGCAAATGAAGCAACTGACAAAGGATTAATCTCCAAAATTTACAAGCAGCTCATGCAGCTCAATATCAGAAAAACAAACAACCCAGTCCAAAAATGGGCAGAAGACTTAAATAGACATTTCTCCAAAGAAGATATACAGATTGCCAATAAACACATGAAAGGATGCTTAACATCACTAATCATTAGAAAAATGTAAATCAAAACTACAGTGAGGTATCACCTCACACTAGTCAGAATGGCCATCATAAAAAAATCTACAAATAAGAAATGCTGGAATGGGTGTGGAGAAAAGGGGACTCTCTTTCACTGTTGGTGGAAATGTAAAGTGATACAACCACTATGGAGAACAGTATGGAGGTTCCTTAATAAACTAAAGATAGAACTACCATATGATACAGCAATCCCACTACTGGGCATATATCCTGAGAACACCATAATTCAAAAAGAGTCATGTACCACAATGTTCATTACAGCTCTATTTACAATAGCCAGGATATGGAAGCAACCTAAGTGTCCATCGACAGATGAATGAATAAAGAAGATGTGGCACATATATACAATGGAATATTACTCAGCCATAAAAGAAACGAAATTGAGTTATTTGTAGTGAGGTGGATGGACCTAGAGTCTGTCATACAGAGTGAAGTAAGTCAGAAAGAGAAAAACAAATACCATACGCTAACACATATATATGGATTCTAAAAAATAAAATGGTTCTGAAGAACCTAGGTGCAGGGCAGGAATAAAGATGCAGACCTAGAAAATGGACTTGAGGACATGAGAAGGGGGAAGGGTAAGCTGGGAGAAAGTGAGAGAGTAGCATGGACATATATACACTACCAAATGTTAAATAGATAGCTAGTGGGAAGCAACCGTATAGCACAGATCAGCTTGTTGCTTTGTGACCACCTAGAAGGGTGGGATAGGGAGGATGGGAGGGAGATGCAAGAGGGAGGAGATATGGGGACATATGTATATGTATAGCTGATTCACTTTGTTATAAAGCAGAAACTAACACACCATTGTAAAGCAATTATACTCCAATAAAGATGTTAAAAATAGTATAAAAAAATCAAAATAGAATTCTCAATCTCTTTTGAGTAACGCCAGAAAACAGAAGGAACAAACAGAATACTAATAACAAAATAGCAGACTTAAGCCTTAACATATCTATAATTACTTTTAATGGAAAGTTATTCTAGTTTCCAAAAGGAAGAAAGTGGATTCTGATCAGCTTGGTGATAATCCTGAGCAAAATCTTTATAATGAAATAATTACATGTCAACTCAATGGGACCAGAGAATGAGGAATTAGATGGGGTGTGGTGACATAATATATTTTATGAAATCCTTTGGAGAGGTATCAGGTTAGTAATTATTAGTAAGTGTTAATTTTGGTCATATAAAAGTACATAATGATAATTGATTAGTTATACAACTCACTAACTCCAAAGTGCTTTACATACTTAGCATCTATATAGGTACATTAGTAACTAATATTTATAAACTTTTAAAACATATAAATTTTCCACTTTCCATACATTTTCTTTTTTTGGGACTCATATCAAGTCTATAAACTAGGTAGCATAAGCCACAAATGAAATTTGAAGAAATCAAGTGTAAGATTGACTTGCATAAGGTCATGCTGCCTGCACATGACAGTGCTGAAATCTCAGCCCAGGTATTCTGTCCCCAAATGCCATCATTTTTCTACTGTATCATACAGGTACCCCAGGAGTTCCAGGGAACACAGTAACTCTCAGCACTCCTCCCAAGACTCCCAAGACATGATAATCTCAGGGTTGTCAAGTTTATGGTGTTATAAACAATAACCTCACAGGTGTGACTAGGTGATTGCAGGAGAATAGAATCTTTCAAACTTGGAAAGGCATTTTCTTAGCATCCTAAGTTCAATGGTGGGCTTTTCACTAGTTCTTAAAAGGAAATGTTTTGAAAGTTTAATAGATCTTTATTGAGCATCCATTATATGTAAGTAACTGTGCAGAACACTGTGTGGAACAACAGAGTTTCTTTCCCCCACAAGGAACTGGAAGAGATGAATAAAGGTTTAGGTGGCTGTAATAGTATCAGTCAGAATTCAGTCAGAGAAGTAGAGCCACCGTGGGTCCTATGGGATAAGGGACTTGTTACAGGATGCACACCTTCATGATTGTGGAGTTGTTGAGGGAAATGAAGGTGTGGAAAAGGAAGCTGGAGGATCAGAGGAAAAGGCACTAATAAGTCTGCCTGAAGCCCTGGTGTGGGTAAAAAGCCAGAACAGGAAGGGACATGTGGGGACCAGAGAAGGGAAAGCTTGTGGAGAGGTCTTTGGGAGCCTCCTGTACAGCCACAACCTCTGTAGATCCACCACTAAGTGTCTGATGGTGAGCCTGGAATCCCCGCCAGTCAGTGGGGTGAGCCATCAGGAAAAAGAGATGATGTACAGCAGTGGAGAGCAAGGAAGAACTGGGACCTGCTCATCACTCTGTCACCTCAGCATCATTCCAGTCCCTGTATTTAACCAGGTGAAGACATCCAGAGAATAATAGCAGCTGTTTTCCTTCTACCTCCCAAATATGTCTCCCTTTTGGCCAACTCAAACTTGAAACAAAACAAGGAAGAAGATTCTGGGAAAGGTAGGTCTCGATGTAACTATGTTGACAATAAAAATCCAGTACAATGAGTTAGACCAAAAGGGTATCAGAACTGGGGTACAAATACCTTATAATAGGAGGAGGGAGGCACAAAAGAGGCACGGGCTCAGGAGCCAGGTTCAGGAAACCTCTCTGCCTCCATATTTCTTGCCTCTCCTCTTTTCTCAAATACTTGGCTCTAGTGGGAATGATGATGTACCCTTGTCACAGCATTTACTGTGTGATCTTGGGGAAGTTACTTAACCTCTGTGAGACTCCATTTCCTCATCTGTAAATGGAGAATAATGAAACATACCTCAATGAACCATGAAAATCCCATGTGAAATTACAAGCAAAAGTTCCTGGTACACAGCAGATGCTTGAAAAATTGTGTCCACCTTCTCTCCCACTTTGCTCTTCTCCACTAGCTTTCCTGCTTCAGAGGTTTATATTCAATCTTTGACCACGTGTCAACTCCGGTTCCACAAATGACCCTGATGATACATAGACTCTTGCTAAATGCTCTAATAATTCTTAAGCACATCATGCATCCTGAATTTCCTTTTTGAATCATGGAAACTATGTTTTAAAGTATTCCAATTCTTCGTTTCTAAAGTGGTACCTAGAATGTATTAAGCCCTTAGATAGTGCCAAGGTCTGTGGAATATGTATGCTTATAAAAGGTAAGAACCTAATGTTCCATTCCAGGTGTCCTTGTCAAGTGGTGATTTCCCCCATTTCTTTTCACACGACCCCTTTGTTCTTCATTGAGGTTTGCATTTTTTACACTGAGTTCTTGGGAACTCTCCTCCACCAAGTCCTGAGCTATTCAAGATGTCTGGCAAAAAGACTTCCAAGTATAGGTGTATGTAATTAGGATCAGGTGGGCTGTCCTCTTTATTCACCCTTCTTTCCATCTGTTTAGTTCCTTGCTGACAAGCAATTCATCTATCATGCTGAATAATTGATTCCAGATTGAAGAAGTTTTCTCTTGCATCTCCCCAAACATAAGCAGAAATTCTCTCTCCCTGTCTCTCTCTCCATATATATGTATATAGTCCATTTTATATTTTGTCCACTGTACCCCTTTGGGATAAATCAACTGCAATCAAAAATAGGATTTTTTTAAAATGGGAATGGGAAATGTGGGGAGAGGAGAGTACACGATGGGAAATATTAGCACATATGCAGCAGACCATTTGGAGAATATTGCCCAGCACCACTCAGCCAAGTTGAAGGGAATTGATGAAGGGATTCCAACTGGCCAGATTTCTCCTGTAATCCATAAAAATTCAAAATGACACTTTATGCATGAGCAGAGAAATCCACAAATCAGAGCAAAAGATGGCTTTGCAAGTGCAGTTTTTGTGGCTGCAGCGTTAATGCTCTCAGTGTGCATGCTGTCAGAATGATTGTGCAACGTGGGTTTGTTGTGGTGGAAGAAATAAAATGCACAAAGTACTTGGAAGAAGAGGTTGAGCCAGCAGAGCTTCCCAAAGCCCTTACCCCACATTTCTCCACATTAGTGTAGCAGATGTTTCAGAGAATTACATAAAACAACAAATGTAATAATTTAAAATAATGTCACTATGTAACTCTAAGGCATTTTTATTACACAGGATGATATAAATTATTTACTCATTATTTAAATGATTGTTCATTCATTAGTCCTAACTAAAGTTGAAGATGTCAGCATCAAGTAGCGTTTATTTAAACACTATCTTTTTTGTATCTATTCGTTATTAACCTAAAGTCTAGTTGAATAGATCCTTCTAAGAAAATACAATCTAAGCTGAACTCAATAGTGTATACAAACATATAATTAGCACAAATAGCTATACAAATAGCTATGATTGCACAAATAATGAAATATTTGCAGATTTTTTTTTCAATTTTAACACTATATTCTAAACTAAAGCAACCTGCCAGGTGCTTGCCTTAGCCCTTACCCCCCACACACACCTTATTTGCATCAATCTCTCAGCTCAAATCTTAAATAAGGAACTATCACAAAGATGGGTTGGTGAAGAGCTCCTGGGCCCTGCCATATTATGCTGACTTTTTTTAAAAAGCACCTCTAATTAATGTGCTAAGTACAGGATAAACATTAGCAAAATAGAGCAAATTTAGGTTTCCCTTGATGTTTTATTGGCCAAAATCCGTCAGTAAATTATTTCTCATGACTGATTCTCTTATGGCCCTGTACATTTATATTTCATTTCCACATTATCAAAGAGGTGTGCAAGTGACATATTGCCTCCAAACTGTCGGCCAATTGCCCATTTTCTGCCTTCTACATTACTCAGAATTAGATATGGCTGGTCTCACAATTGAAGGAAAATCATTTCTAGAAGCCCCTCAAAAGTCCTTGCTGAAAAAAAAAAAAGGCCTTGCTGATGAACAAGAAGGGTTCCACATACAGAGTCCAATATTGCAGTGGGATAATTATGCATTTCTTGCTCCACAACATTCACCAGCATTGTCTTGAAAAAAATCACATCATGACACGTTTTATTTTGATATTCCTTGAGAGTTTTAAGAAAGGGTTTAAGGTATTCAGCACGCAAAGCTCTTATTGACCTGAATCTTCCTACGACACCTATCTCAGCTTTCCTTATTCTCACCTGCACACCTTAAACTGTGCCCCTATTCACTTAAATGTGTTGTTATTACCTGAATCCTCATCTATTTGCTTATGTCTGGAACACTTTCCCTCTACTTTGTCTCTTGGAGAATACCTATCCATCTTTTAAGGCTCTGGATCTAGATAGTGTGCCCTGGTCCTCATAGAGATTGGAATAAGTATCCCCACATTCAGCACCATCTTCTTTCATAATTCTATTTACACGTTAGAATCACCTGGGGATTTTTTGTTGTTTTTTCACTTATCTGTCTGCCTCACTGACTGAGAAATTCCAAAGACCAAGACCTTTGCCATTAATTTTAGTCTTACTAATTTCTGCCCTGTGCCTGGTACCCAGCAAATACTCAATATGTATTGATGAAAAGTCTCAGTTAATGGATGTACAGATGGATGGATGAGTGGATGGATGGATGGATGGATGGATGATAGAAAAGTTACAATCTATTTCCTAGCCAGTTACCACTTGCTTCTTGTAGTAAAGTGGCATTGTCTTGCAATGTGCTGTGATGAAACTAAGGTCTGTCCATATCCTCCGTTCTCCTCTACTCATCCTGGAGCTGTTAGACTTAATTAAAAGGCATGAAAAATTTGAGACCCCAAAATAAAAATCTAAATAAAAATCAAAGCAGCAATCTCCTTAATAGTAAAAATGTTGTTTCTGTTGATTGTATTCTTGTAAGAAGCAACAAAAACCATTCATGATTTAAAATTCAAAGTATGTTGTATACATTTTAAAATGCTTTTTCAATGATGTTTTTATTTCCTATCTCTACTCATTTGTACTTATGTAATGAAGACATAAATTTGTTATCATTGAGCATCTTCCTTGAAAAAGAACGCCTGGCGTCTCTACTCACCCTTTCTCTTTGACAAAAGGACTTACTGTATGGGAAAATATATCAATGTACAAGCCACCTTAACTTTTAGAAGAAATCAAAATATTCCTTTGTCATACAAAGAATGATTTCATTACAGTTAGTATTTCAGTAGCTAAACCAATGAGAATCTTTATTTTAAAAATGTGAGTCAAACAATGATAAGGCTGGAAGTTACATAAACGTTTACAGTGCTTAAGGGCTGAATTCACTTTCCATCCCTTCCAAATTATTTGATGTCTCTGAGCCTTAGTGTCCTTCTCTAAGGAAATGGAAATAAGAAAAATAACTGATTCATAGGATGATTTTGAAACTGAATGAGACACTATGTATGAATATAGAGTATGTTTTGGTCAGTCCTGGCACAGAGCAAGCATTTACTAAATTCTAATAGTTATAAAGGGGGGGAATTATACCTTCATGATACAGGCAAGGAACTCTGAGGTCATGAGATATGATGTGAATTACTCAGGTTTACAATGGAATTTATCTTTAGTTTCCCATAATTATCTCTAGCATAGATGGTACTTATTTATGAGCCTACAGATTTTTGAAGCAAAACAACAACAAAAAACAATGGTAGTGATACTAAAGCTGAGGACTGGGTAAATTGGAGACCAATTTTAGGCCTTATCAGAACCAGTTTGGCTTCAAAGCCCTATCAAACATAACAAAAATATCATACAGAAAAAGTGGTATTAGAAACCACTTTCCAAACCCTCAATCAGCGCACAGTTTATAACAGTTCTTCTATACAGTTAGAGAAGGAAAGAAAAAAAGAAAGGCAAATATGAAATTTCAGAGGACAGGTTTGTAAATCCTCAAACTTAAATGGGGATATTGTCAGGTTCTGATGCCCTTTCTTCCTCTGACCTCAGCTCAGCCAGTAATACCCTCTCTGGCTTCTTCACAAGTACTTATTACAAGAATCTATACTTTTTCAGTCCAGAGTCCTCACAGGTCAGCAAAATTGGAGCCTTAATGGTTTTCTTATAAGCTTTCCCACACTCTTTGCCTTGGCTCAAACCTCAATATAGTATCACTTATCATAAGTTAACTATTTGACCTTCAAATTTAAACCAGGACCTGGCAATGCAGCCAGCTAAAATGGTGAGGAGAGTTGAGAACCTAGCTTTTCTTTTTAAAAGGTTCATTTCCAGTGGTGCTTAAGTTTCTTTCTAAGCAGAGACAGAAATTGGTTTTAATTTTATTGGCATTAGATATCTTCTCCAGAACAATAAATAGATTGGCTAAATTCCTGTAGCTGTGTTGTATCCACTTAACATTTAAAAAGAGGCTTACCCATTTTCCAGATGCCTGATCAGGATATAGGGATCTGATCCCAGAATTAACACAACCTTTATAATGGGCTCTTCCTCAGAAGAGGAAATAAGGAATGAATGAGGTAACCTGAAAGTCCTGAAAAAGGACCTACATCCATCTCCCCATCAAAGGGAGTGGGAGGGTGGCAAGAATGGAGCCTAGTTGAGGATGGAGCCAGCACTGGTGATACCCTAGGCACCAGGAAGGAACAGAGCAACCTTTTACTAAACAGCATGTACTGCTCTGGCAGAGCAACCAAATCCCAGGGCTGGAGATTCTGATGTGTGGGTATATATGCTTAAAATAGCAATAATGTTTCAAATAACGGAAACCTCAAGAGCCTCGTGATCTTGTTCTGGCAGCTCAAAGTAGAGATCTTTGCTAAATAACCCTTCCCACTGACTGCCTCATTTCCTCCTATGAGCGTCCTGATTGGCTGAGAAGGACTCTGAAAGAGCAGAAAGAGTCATAGTAATTGCTTCCTCAAAGGTTATTGTGGAAATCCAATCAGATGCTGAGTATCAGAGTCCCTGGCCCAGGGTAACTATGTAACTCTTCTCTTCCTTGCAAAGAGATCATTGTACATCTTCTGCTGTTTTAACATAAGATAAAGTCCAAAAGTTATATTTCAGGAAGTTCTTAAGGATAAAATTAATACATAGCAAACTCCAAAAACAATGTTACATTTTAGACATTTTTAACTCCACCTCTACTGCTTTCAAAGAAATAGCTTTTATGTATCCAACTTCAGTGGTACTGAATATGCCTAACCTAGATGTCAGTGAGTATCTTTATTTTTTTCCTTCCCATAATATTGCCAAATTTACCAGGACATTCACATACCCACAAAAAAATTAAGCTAAAAATAGAAGTCACAATTAAACTAAATGAAGATAAAAGGAAGCATCATGTTAATGAAAACCTAATTTACATACTGTTTTGTATGGCATTCAGATTAATAGGAGAACAATGGATATAATAGGAAAATTACACAAGGATTGAATTTCACATGGATCATTTGATATTCTTCTACCTGTGCTGTGAGCAAGTCATGTTGCATTAGATCAAATCCTGATTTTATTCCGTTGCCGAATATCCAATTGTCGCATCTTCACCTTTTGCCTCTTCATTACAGGGATGTAATCACAGGATGAACCCCTGAGAGCTTGTGTTCAACCGCCTGTGTGTGCCTATTTCACAATCTGCCATTGTTACTAGACACTCTGGTTAATAAGCAGATAATGGGATATGCAAATTGCATGTACCTGATGAGGAAGGAAAAGTGTGTCTTTCCACCTTTTCATAAATACTAGCTGACTTCTTTGTGACCATGGAAGCATCCCCATCGAGGTGATTTATGGAGTGTTCTATCCCTTTCCTTTCAGGAAATATAGGTAATGAAATTGTTTTCTTGCAATTTACAGAGCTTAGAGTATGGGCAACACAGGAAGGTCTGAGGACAGGGAAACTTTTTCAAATGGGTTCATTAAACCATAAAATAAAATGAGCCCCACATTGCAAAATGTATCAATCAACCCCAGAAGAGTTATAAAATATGATACCAAAGTCTGAACAACCTCAAGATGCTCACAAGAGGTCAAATTGATACGGAAACTCACCAGATGCAGAACTATGGTGATTCAGCCCTGGTACCAAAGAGAGTAAGAAGTGATTTAGTCAATTTTAAACATCAGGAGTTACTTGAGGTTCTGTATTAGCCCTCTCTGGGACAATGTTCCACTGGACATAGCATCACAATCAACCAGCCCATCAACTCGCTGCTCTGAAACAGAAGAAAGAGCAAGGAGTTTGTAGAGAAAAGGTGTGGCTTTGATGGGCGACCTATGACATGTCTCTGGCTTCAGTTTTCTCATCTATAAATGGAAATAACTGTACAGGCTTTTCATAGGGTCACTTAAGTTTCCTTTTATTTTGGGGAGGGGGGGCACACAGAGAGGCTTGTGGGGATCTTATTTCCCCAACCAGGGATTGAACCTGGGCCTTCAGCAGTGAAAGTGCAGAGTCCTAGCCACTGGACCACCAAGGAATTCCCTGTAAGTTTCTTTTTTTAATTGAAGTATAGTTGATTTACAATGTTGTGTTAATTACTGCTGTACAACAAAGTGACTCAGTTATACATATATATATTCTTTCTCATATTCTTTTCCATTATGGTTTATCACAGGAGATTGAATATCGCTCCTGTTGAATATCGTTCCTGTTGAGTATCTATTCAAACAGATTGAATATCTGTTTCTGTTTTATAGATAGGTTCATTTGTGTTGTATTTTAGATTCCACATATAAGTCATATCATATGGTATTTGTCTTTCTCTTTCTGACTTACTTCACTTAGTATGATAATCTCTAGTTGTATCCATGTTACTGTAAATGACATTATTTCATTCCATTGTATATATGTACCATTGTGTGTGTGTATGTATATATATATATATATATATAAAAATATATATATATATATATATATATATATATAAAAAGATATGGTACGTATATACAATGGAATACTACTCAGCCACTGTAAGTTTCAAAAGTTGGGATAATCATGGGAACTGTGTTCTGGGTAGCTTCCCTCTGCTGACACTAAATCCCCCTGCCCCCTTCTCCAGCCCCACCTCTACCCTGGGAGACACACCTGGATGAATTTTCCTGGCCCTTACACCCTCTGGCTTTAGGTTGGTTTTGTCAATGGTGAGCAGAAGCAGGAGAACAGAAGGAAGAAGGAGAGTGGGTTTGGGGGTGTATTCCTTTGGCTCTTTCCTGGCAAGGTCACCACAGGCTAGTCATGTCCTTTGAACGGAGGTGGTGCCTACCCTCTGTTTGTGAGTTACAATAACTGTCCCTCCCCTCACTCCTTTATGCATAAGTGTCCCCCGGCTTTGTTACCAGCTCAGGGTCCTGCTTTATCCTTTGTGGTTGTGCTGTATCCAGCTCACACCATCTTAAGAGATCTTTTATTATATATTACTCAATCAAAACAAAAATGGTTCTGAAGAACCCAGGGGCAGAACAGGAATAAAGACACAGATGTACAGCATGGACTTGAAGACACGGGGAGTGGGAAGGGTAAGATAGGACGAAGTGAGAGAGTGGCATGGACATATATACACTACCAAACATAAAATAGATAGCTAGTGGGAAGCAGCTGCATAGCACAGGGAGATCAGCTCGATGCTTTGTGACCACCTAGAGGGGTGGGAGGGAGATGCAAGAGGGAGGGGATATGGGGATATATGTATATGTATAGCTGATTCACTTTGATATAAAGCAGAAACTAACACACCACTGTAAAGCAGTTATACTCCAATAAAGATGTTTTAAAAAATTACTCAAGATTATCCTAATTTGAATGTCCTGTCTGTGTCCTGCTAGGTGCCTCAGTACTGCACACTCTAAAAATATTTTATGGGCTAAGACATATAACAGTTCTAACTTAAAATAATAAAAAGAATTCCAAAGCCAACAGTCAAATTCTCTATTTTTCAATTCCTCATTTCTAATTCCTTTATTACAATTCAATCAAGTAGCCATGAAAATGATAAAATCCTGCAGGTCCACAGCAATTTGTACGTAGGAAAATATCAGATGAATCATTTCCACTTTCATCTGGATTTCTCCTTAGCAGTCTAGATGCTAAAACCTGTATTACTAAGCAAACAAGGCACACACATCTCTTTATAGTTTATCTGTTATCAAATATTGTCATGAAATATCCCTGTAAGGATGAGGCTGGGATCCTCTATCTTTCTGCAGATTTTTGGAGGAAGACACCCCAAATTCTAGTGTCTGTGATTGCCACGCCACAGCTATAACAGACCCTTGAGTCCATAGCTGCCATAGCAACAACTGAGTCAAAGGCTCTGTTTAGACAGTGGATCTCCCCAGCCCTGGAAAGCCAGGGTGAAACTCTTTGTCTGAATCCATTTTCCCAGGGTCTACACTGGCACAGTTAGTGGGCCTCAGAAGGGACATTGCTCCTCCTCTACCCGACTCTGACTCTAGGAGTAGACAGTTAACCTCTTGCCTGATTCAAGTCATCAAACACAGAAAATTCTCCCAATTGATTTGAAAGCTTGGAAGCCATGGGAGATGGAAATAAAAATAATGAAACCCAGTCATTATACTTCCACCATAGATAAGACAGGGCACTTTTCTAGTAGCTGTTGTTGATGGGCTAATTTGTAACTTGACTTTCACATACAGAAAATTTGAGAATGGAAACATCATTAATTAAAGATAAAGACAGAACATTTTAAGTGAGGTCATGGAGGTGTCTTGCATTTGGAGTAAAGAGTCCTGAGTTTGAAGCCCCAACTCTCCCTCCAATCATTTGTCACTTTAGGCCACCTGTGCATCTTTTGGACCATGTGATTTTTCAAGTGAAATTTAAAGATACCAACACATTTCCCAACAGAATCTCCTAATGGGGGAGTTGTAATTATCAGCAAGGTGATAAAATAGGGTAACATCTTGCAAAATTAGACTCTATGCAATTGTGTCACGTTGTTGTTGTTAATAAAAACATGAAAACAGGCATGTACAAATGCATCGAGACTGGAAGAGTCCCAGGAGCTCACAGTTAAATGTTCCTGGAAGGCAGAGCCCTTAAATGTTTCCAGAATTAAACACTTAGGATGGATTAAGAAGAGCATCAAAGGTAACCCCTTTTTTTGATGATGAGAAGGCAGGTGGAGATCACAGGAACGAAGATTGCTGTTGAAAAGTTTAGACAACACAGAGACAATTGAGCAGATTCAAAACTTTCCTAAGGTGACCTTTCTCTTTTTTTTTGAGATATGCGGGCCTCTCACTGCTGTGGCCTCTCCCGTTGCGGAGCACAGGCTCCGGACGCACAGGCTCAGCGGCCATGACTCACGGGCCCAGCCACTCCACGGCATGTGGGCTCTGCCCGGACTGGGGCACGAACCCGTGTCCCCTGCATCAGCAAGTGGACTCTCAACCACTGCGCCACCAGGGAAGCCCAACCTTTCTTATACAGTAAGTCCCCTACATACAAACCTTCAAGTTGTGAACTTTCTAAGATGCAAACGTGTGTTCTCATGTCCAATCATGTAAGTTAGTTCATGTGTCTGGTGTACATTGTCACGTGCGTGTATCTTCTACAAGTGGTTGTGTTTTTGTACTTTACTGTATAGTACTATGTAGAGTACAGTAGTACAGTATCGTTATTTCAAGCCCAGGATGTCCGCAAGCAAGCATAAAAGCAGCAGTATATAGCTGATTATGTTAGTTGGGTACCTAGGCTAACTTTATTGCACTTACAAAAAAATTGGAATTATGAACATGCTCTCCGAACGGAACTCGTTCATATGTATGGGGACTTACTGTACCTAGGATAACTAAGCTTCCCAATTTGCCCAGGCCTGCAGGGTTTTATGGGAGTTGGGACTTTCTGGGCTAAAATCAGGAAGGTCTTAGGCAACCAAGAAGACATGGTCACCCTACCTATACTTACCGAGCTCCAGCGGCCAGATCATTGTACCTTTGTTTCTCAGCGTGTGGTGTTATTTCGCCACTGAAATCCACTTTATCTTCTCTCCTTTTAAAACTGCATTTCACCTTTCACTTGTCTAATCCTTCTACTAAGCACACAGAAGAAAAAGAGGCACCCAGGGACCCCTGTCCCTTGGAAGAGTAGTCTACTGGGACCCGTAGGAATACTATTTTTATGTCTTGTTATTTTCTTAATATCCTCTCCAGTTACCTCCAAAGAGAGCAGCAGAACAAGCCGGCCCACCCCCAAACAGGAATTTTACCATTTCATTCCGCATGCTCCCAATAGAGACAATTTTTTGGAGAAAATACTGTGTTTTCTCATGATTCCACAAACATTATGCAAAACGTCTTCTCTCTTCATAGCTGCCATGGCTTGGATCTGCTGGGTGACATCATCTGCTTAACCAATTATTTTTGCCTAACGGAGAGTTTGGGTACATGAAAATACTGCAGATAAGCATTTGACTCTTGAAGACTGGTGGCCGTGGTTCTCTCATTAGCCAGCTGAGGATACCAGCCTCCTCTCTGCAGAGCTAATAGTCCATCAGCAGAGCAGAAAGGAGACAGGAGAGCCAAATTGTAGCAATTATCCTCTAATTTTACTAAAATTTAATTTATCTCCATTCCCTTTAACCAGCTTCTTGGCATATACGCTGAGCCCAGGGGGCTAGGCATGGATATAAGACAGGAAGAAGTCACAGCTCTTAATCCCTTGGAAGACCAGAGTCTGATGGGGAGGCCAACACACCATTAACCAGGAAGGCAGGTGGTGGTGAGTGCTATAGAACTGCGTCACTAACGTGGAGTCCCAGAGACAGCAACCAAGCATCATCTGGAAACTTGTGAGACATGTAGAATCTCCAGCCCACGCCAGACCTGGTGAATCAGATTCTGTATTTTTACAAGCTCCCCGGTGAGCCTGTTATGTACTTGAAAGCCTGAGAAGCACAAGAAATGTAAAGCATCTCTTTACATTTCATACAAGAAATGTAAAAGCAAAATGCTTATACCCAGAGGCAGAGATGCCAGCAGTTGAGAGCCTCCCTGAAAAAGGAATGAGGGCAGAAACCCCAAAGCATTGACATGACTCCAGGGGAACACCAGGTGAGTACAGAGAGCAGCAAACTGGAGCATAGGATTGAGATCCAGATGAGTTGAGGTCAGGATCATTAAAGGGCTTGGATGTCAAGGTGGGAATCTGGACTTAGTCTAAAGAAATGAAAAGTTAATGATGGTTTTGAGGAAGAAAAACTTTGATCAGGACTGTGCTTTAGAAACACATCACCAGTTGCTGTGTGAAGGAGGGAAGTGAGGAGGGAAATGAGAATCAATAAGATAAGTGTTTTGAAACAGCATCAGATATTAGCCACCACCTCCATTCCCAGGGAATCTGTCAATAGTACAGTTTCTCAGGGCCCCACTGAACCTACCCTCCAAATGCTGCTGCTGCCCACTGACATCTGAGAACAACTACCAATAGAATGATTCATGATGAAGCCAGCATATTGGAAGGCCAGCTCCTTTGGGGAAAAAAAATTGTAATTTCTTTCCCATGAGACAATTCTGATTTGGAGGAATGTACTGGGTTAAATGGAAGTTCCCCAAAAGATACGTCCATGAGCTAACCCCCAGAACCTGTGTATGTGATCTTACTTGGATAAAGGGTTTTTGCAGATGTAATTATCCTGGATTAAGTGAGTGAACTGTGAATCTAATGACAAGTGTCCTTATAAAAGACAGAAGACCCAGACGAGGGGAGGGAGAAGGAAAGTAGTCATGTGAAGACAGAGGCAGAGATTGGAGTGATGCAGCCTCAAGCCAAGGAATGCCTAGAACCACCAGAAATGGGAAGAGGCTGGGGAGCATTCACCCCTAGAGCCTTCAGAGGGAGCATAGCCCTGCCAACACCTTGATTTTGAACTTCTGGCCTCCAGAACTAGGAGAGAATGAATTTCTGTTTTAAGCCACCCAATTTGTGGTAACATTACAATAATTGTAAGAAACTAATGCAAGGAGTGATTGGGACTTTTGGATTTACATATTCAAATGAAGGAACACTTAAAAAGTCATGTAGAAACATAAAATCAAAACTATTATGGTGACCAACAGTGGTGAACCACAATTCAAATGATAACAATGGTGTCCGTACTTGAGCATAACGTCCCTGTATCCCCATTAGTTGGCCATCTCTGTCCTGAGTTGTTTTCCCATGATTATGATTGCACAGGACCATATATGTTCTTTCCCTGTTCCTCCTCCCCTAACACAAAACTAATAACACATACCTTTCTTTCATCTAAGTCAGTGTTTCCCAAGTGATAGGCAGAGTAATGTGCTCCTCCCCAAATATGTCCAATCCCAGAACATGTGAATAAATTACCTTGTATGGTCAAGGGATGTTGCCAATGTGTTTAATTAAAGATTTTGGGGTGGCAAGATTATCCTGGATTGTGCAAGTGGGACTAATATAATCACAGGGACCTTATAAAGGAAAAGAGAGAGAGGAGATGTGATTACAGAAGCAGAGAGATGATGCGGGGCCATGAGTCAAGGAATGTGGCAGACTTTAGAAGTTGGAAAAGGCAAGCAATTCCAAGGATTCTCCCCTAGGACCTCCAGAGGGACTGATGCTCTGCTAACCCATTTTAGACTTCTGAACTCCAGGACTGTAAGATAATAAATATGTGCTGTCTAAAGTGACTAGTTTGTGATAATTTGTCACAGCAACAATAGAAAACGAATATACCAATCTTCTTTTTTCATCATGGTTTCAGTAAGGAACATTTTTAGACTTTTCATTTTCCTAACCAGCCCCCTTCCAGCATGAAATAGTAATATCACATATATATTGTATATGTAGTGTAGTTCTTAGGAGAGCCACAGACTACTGTAATATCTAGGTATTTTTCACCCCCTAAGAACTAGTTTCATTGCCTTGGGGTAATAGCATCCCTGTTAAGATGCATGATCCAATTTATATCCATCCTTCCTGGCACAATTCAAGTGATATCTCCTCCATAAAGATTCCCCAAATAGTCCAAGCCACTTTGGATTATAGGAGAATTTTCATGATCACTTCTCCTGTTGCCCAATTTTAATCCACTGTGTGCCTTTAACTACTCATATAGTTTATTCTTGAACATCTTTATCAGTCAACCCCTTCACAAAGATGAAATGTCCAAAGGCTAAACTCTCTTGAAAAATTTTTTTCACAGGTTGAGCTGAAACCCATTTGCTTGCAGCTTTCATCCGTTGGTCTTATCCTTTTAGAAAGGGTATAAATATCCCTATCCTTTTAGAAGGGTATAAAATGCAGTTGATTCCTTTTCTACCCAACAGCCCTTATTTGAGGATGCCCGTTTCCTCTCCAGGCATCTTTCTCTTTTCAGAATGAACATCATAAGTTCCTTAAACAAATCCTTATATGATGTAGTTGCAAATGCTTTTATTACTCTGATTATACCACTAATGTACTTTTTACTGAGCTTCAAGCTTGTTGTTCTGAACTTGATATTCTTAGAACTGAACTGAGCTGTCTTGGCTATAGTGTGACCAGAATAGAGAAGAGCAGGCTCTTACCTTCCTTTTTCTGCATAATATATTCCTATAGATGCAGCTTTTGGTAACAATATTTTGTCGGCCACATTACACTGTCGATTCATATTACGCTTACAGTTAGGTAAATGTTCAACATTTGCTGATGCTAATCCTGTTGGGTTTTGGAAAATTTTCAGCACCTCATGTTTATTGCTATTAACTTCTATTAAATTCATCTCTCTAGCCTTTTGATGTTTATTTAGAGACAGATTCTGGTAACGTCATAAGCATTGTCTGCTCCCAACTTTTGAACATCTGCAACTATGAATATGTCTTACATTTTTCCATGTTATTAATACCATAAATATTAAACTATGAGGGTAGGTCTAAGGCCAAACCCCTGAAGTACACTGTTAGAAAACTCTCTTGAGGTAGACATTTATCATTAACTGACTTAACTGGGTTCAGTCAACAGCCATCTAATAATACAACTCTTTAATCTTTTATTTATGTCTGTATTTAGCTCATAAGGCTCTAGGAAGATACTGTGCCTTGCTGATATCTCCTGGGGCTACCTCTTTTTCCTAATCTTTGGCATAGTAAATTTCAAAAAAACAGGAGACTGGCCTAATATGATTTGTTTTCAGCATATTCAGTCTGTCTCCTTGTCATCATCACTTCCTTTTCTCAGTGCTCACAACCAGGAGTTGGTATTTCATTTCAGAATCTCACTCAGTGACTAGGCATAAGGATGCTATAGACAAGAAGCAGGCTGGGAGACAGCTCCCTGGGCCATTCCACTCTTTACCTTCTGTTGCTCTAGGTGAAGATCAGTAGAGCAGATACTCCAGCCAAAGGCCACAGAAGCCATCAAGACAGCTCTGGAGTCAGAATGAATGGGAACCAATGAGGAGTGAAGGCAGCCTGGCCAGCCTGTGAGATGTCCCTCCGTATTTTCAGCCACAGAGTTAAAGAATCACAGACTTTTAAGAACGTTACCTGAAAGAGAGATATCAGGAGTTTCCCTGGGAGGCAAGAATGCCACTGAAAAGAGATAGATTGGATGAGAGATAGAGGGTTTTGGATTCCAAAGAACAGAGAGAAACACTCAAAGTCTTCACTCACAACTTCTAAATCTCCAACCCCTAAATTTCCAAGCATTCATGCTTTCCCTCCTTCTCAATGTCATCATTTACATTTAGGAAATCTCCAGAAAATAAAAATGACCTCAGTGAAAAATGATAAGACATTTAAAGAACCAAGAGCCACAAGAAAAAACAAGAGCAACCCATCAGAGCAGAAGCAGGGCTAATGAAATAGAAAAAATAGTGATTCAAAATTAGCTTAATTAATATGCTCTTGCAAACAAATCAACGGACAAAGGATTAATCTCCAAAATATATAAACAGCTCATGCAGCTCAATATTAAAAAACAAACAACCCAATCCAAAAATGGGCAGAAGACCTAAATAGACATTTCTCCAAAGAAGACATACAGATGGCCAAGAGGCATATGAAAAGCTGCTCAACATCACTAATTATTAGAGAAATGCAAATCAAAACTACAATGAGATATCACCTCACACCAGTTAGAATGGGCATCCTCAGAAAATCTATGAACAACAAACGCTGGAGAGGGTGTGGAGAAAAGGGAACCCTCTTGCACTGTTGGTGGGAATGTAAATTGATACAGCCACTATGGAGAACAGTATGGAGGTTCCTTAAAAAACTAAAAATAGGGCCTCCCTGGTGGCGCAGTGGTTGAGAGTCCGCCTGCCGATGCAGGGGATACGGGTTCGTGCCCCGGTCTGGGAGGATCCCATATGCCGCGGAGCGGCTGGGCCCGTGAGCCATGGCCACTGGGCCTGCGCATCCGGAGCCTGTGCTCCGCAACGGGGGAGGCCACAGCAGTGAGAGGCCCGCATACCGCAAAAAGAAAAAAAAAAAAAAAAAAAACTAAAAATAAAATTACCATATGATCCAGCAATCCCACTACTGGACATATACCCAGAGAAAAACCACAATTCAAAAAGGCACATGCACCCCAATGTTCATTGCAGCACTATTTACAATAGCCAGGTCATGGAAGCAACCTAAATGCCCATCAACAGATGAATGGATAAAGAAGATGTGGTATGGGCTTCCCTGGTGGCGCAGTAGTTGAGAGTCTGCCTGATAATTCAGGGGACGCGGGTTCGTGCCCCGGTCTGGGAGGATCCCACATGCTGCGGAGCAACTAGGCCTGTGAGCCACAACTACTGAGCCTGTGCATCTAGAGCCTGTGCTCCGCAAAAGAGAGGCCGCGACAGTGAGAGGCCCGTGCACAGCGATGAAGAGTGGCCCCCGCTTGCCACAACTAGAGAAAGCCCTTGCACAGAAACGAAGACCCAACACAGCAAAAATAAATAAATTAATTAATTTTTTTAAAAAAAGATGTGGTACATACATGCAATGGAATATTACTCAGCCAGAAAAAGGAACGAAATTGGGTCATTTGTTGAGACGTGGATGGATCTAGAGACTGTCATACAGAGTGAAGTAGGTCAGAAAGAGGAAAACAAATATCGTATATTAACGCATATATGTGGAACCTAGAAAAATGGTACAGATGAACCATTTTTCAGGGCAGAAATTGAGACACAGATGTAGAGAAAAAACGTATGAACATTAAGGGGGGAAAGCAGCAGGTGGTGGTGGTGGTGGTGGGATGAATTGGGCGATTGGGATTGACATGTATACACTGATGTGTATAACATTGACGACTAATAAGAACCTGCTGTATAAAAAAATAAATTAAATAAAATTCAAAAAAATATGCTCAAGGTATTAATGGAGTATTCTTAGAAATATGAAGGAAGAATAAGCATTATGAGGAACCAACCAGATATATTCACTATTAAAATGAAAAGTTCAGAAGATGGTTTGAGTAACAGAATGGATTCAACAAAAACCTAGAGAGCTAGGGGATTTTCAGGAACCTCCCCAAAAGACATTAGAATGGAGTTAAAGGAGGTCAGAATAAAAGAGAACTGAATGATAAAAGTAGAAATTTTAACATCCAACTAATTGGAATTCAAAGTGAGAAGAAAAGGTAAAAAGAGGGTAGGATACACTTGAAGAACTTATGATTGAGAAAGTCCTAGACCTAAAAAAGATTTAAGAACTTGGATTGAAAGGGCAAAAAGGGGGTCAATCAGGATCAATAAGAAAACATACCTTTCCAGAAGCCACTGTCAGAGTTACCTTATAGCCTATTGTCCAGAACTGGTCCATGTGACATGGAGAGAGGAATCCTTGATTAACTAAGATCAATCATATTTCATCCATGAAGTTGTGTGTATTTTTAATGGTTCTTTTTTTCCAGAACATTGAAGTAGTTGAAAATTGTTGAAAAATGAGAAGTCAGGTTATTAAAACTCACATTATTTTATGTTTAAATATTTATTTATACCCAAAACAGGACTGGTTGTAATTTTACTTTCCTGACTTCAGTAGAGGCAAACTCCCCAAAAATATTTTCAACTGCAAAAATAAGCCAAGAAGTCAATTTTGGAAATTTGTGATGGGCTCTGAGATGATTCAAGGTGCCCTAAGGAGAAAGGACTGCCTGTACAGTTGGTTCTAATCTGCATCTGATGTGGGACCTGTTTGAAATGGCACATACCTCCTCCTGGTGCTTTAGGGGCCCCATCAACTAATACTGATGACTCCTCAGTTGATCCTTAAGTGGTTTTTCAGACTTTAAAACTTCATCTCAGTTGCGCCCATGAACACCACAGTCCCTGCTAAGCCACAAATCAGCATTTGCTTGCAAATCCCTTCTCTTTTTTTGTTTGATTGGGAATGCTATTCAGACTGCTCAAGCTGCAGCCACAACTACTTTTCTGAAACATGCTTTGTGGATCCGTTAAATCATCTAGTTAGAAAATCACATTAGTGTGGGCTATCGATTCTGTACAGGTTCTTCTCATCTGGCTGTAGTGAAGCTGTCTTTATGGCAATCTTCTTGGCATTCGCCAAAGGCTGTTTTTCCGAGCAAGGGTGACATCACAGTTAAAAGTAAAAATCTAGGTGCTGGCCAAGTGTTTTGGAGAACAATTCAAAAGAAATATTGAAACCATATTTTCTTCAATTATTTTTAAGATGAGAATGGAAATGACTCTTTCTCCTGTTTTCCCTGATTCATTCCATTTCTACCCCTTTAAATTCTGGTGGGTTGTTTGTAATAACAAGATTGTCTGCTTATTGGAGCAGCTAGGTCCTATGGTAGTAGATCTCAAATTTTAGAAGCCATCAGAATTATCAGGAAGGCTTGTTGAAACACAGATGTCTGGGCTCCAGCCCCAGATCTTCTGATTCAGTAGGTCTGGGATGTGGTGGAGTATTTGCTTGTCTAACAGATTCCCGGGGCCTGTTGATGCTGCAGGTCCAGGAGCCACATTTTCAGAAGCATTGTACTAGAGTACTGTGTATAAATAGAGATATCTTGCTAAACAGTAAGAT
This sequence comes from Mesoplodon mirus, assembly GCF_964341445.2. Classification (NCBI taxonomy): domain Eukaryota; kingdom Metazoa; phylum Chordata; class Mammalia; order Artiodactyla; family Ziphiidae; genus Mesoplodon; species Mesoplodon mirus. The sequence continues at coordinate 4,294 of NW_028293965.1, read as the reverse complement.
TTAGCTTAGAAGTGATGAGTATGTCTATTCTGTAACACAGTTAAGTGGCCACTTGTATTGAAGTAAACTAAAAATGCACACACAGACCACATACTGGTCTGGTTGTTTGGAGGAACTTGCTAAAACACAGATTCTAATCCAGTAGATGTTAGGGAAAACCCTGGATTTTTCATTTCTCACTTGTGATGCTGCATAGCCCACACTTTAAGTAGCAAGAGGGTAAAATAAACCTTATTTGATACAGCTTTTCATTAAGTCCCTTACTATTGATTCAAAATAGAAGGCTTTTTTTCCTGTGAACAACTGATGCAAAATACTTTAAATTCAGAAACAGGGTTTTTGTCACTATTATTGTGTTTATTAAAAAATAAATTTTTATTTCATAGCTTCTGTATTAAGCAACTTCCTTTGGATTTCACTTCCCTTCAGTGAGGAAGATGCCAGGAAACATATAAAATGTGGGACAGTATGAGATGCGGTCTCATTCATAGCTTTTTGGCCTCAGGGACTCCTATATCTCTATTTTAACCTTGTCCAAGAAGGACAGCTTCGATTGGGCAGGATTGCCACTTTTCAGTACAAAGCAACTTTAATGGAAAGAATTGACCTCAAGTAATAGAAGAGGCATCTTCTGGTTCACCACCTGTGGTCAATGAAATGCAATTAGGTTCAGCTGCCAGGGCAACCTCCTTACAGCATAACCAGCAAGAATTTTATAGCTTCCTCTGTCTAGCACAGTCCCAAATATACATACATTGGAGCTAAGATAACCAGCCCTTCCAGTTTACCCAGGGCTGTCTACATTGTGACACTGAAAGTTTTGCATCCTAGGAAAAACCTCAGTCCCAAGAACACAGGGACAGTTGGTCACCCTACATGGGGCAAGGCAATGATCTTTACTCCACTGATATTCTTTCTGCTCAATTCCCACCAGTGTGGCAAAATGGAATTCTGCTTATACCTCCACATCCTCACCTGTGATGGGGTATTCTTTTTTACATAATTTTATCATTTTCTTTCTACATTTTTATTTATTGCACTAATTTACATGCAAGAAAGTGCAAATACGTGTACAACTCAATGACTTTTCACAAAGCATATTCTATTGTGTAACCAGAATTTAGATTAACAGAATGTTACCAGCACCTGTTTTCTCATGCTCCCATCCAATAACTGTTCTCCCCCAAGAGTAACAATTATCTGATTACTTTTTAATAGCTTAGAGAATTATTACAAGACAAATACCCTTGTAACCATGAGGGTGCTTACCATAAGTAGTTTAATTTTTTCTTAATTTCTCAAAAGTTTTCTTGAATTATATATTTTGGTATTTGTTCTTTTACCTTGCTTTGGTTTTCTTCTTCAGAAACTTCTATCTCTAGGGACTTCCCTTGGCAGTCCAGTGGTTAAGACTTTGCCTTCCAATGCAGGAGGAGTGGGTTCAATCTATGGTCAGGGAGCTAAGATCCCACATACCTCATGGCCAAAAAACCAAACATAAAACAGAAGCAATATTGTAACAAATTCAATAAAGACTTTTAAAATGGTCCACATCAAAATAATCTTTAAAAAATATACTGTTAAAAAGAGAATTTCTCTCTCTAATTTGGAACTTCTTTGCCTATCTTCTACAGGTGTTATTTTCTCTCAATTCCTTCTATCTTACATTTCTTTTTGTTTTTAAATTTTTCCTCATTCACCTCCTACTTCTCTTAAGGGATGATTTGTTATGTCTATTTTTCTTGTACTTCTTCTAGCTTAGTTTTTAGCTCCAAATGACTTTTATTTATTTTTAACATCTTTATTGGACTATAATTGCTTTACAATGGTGTGTTAGTTTCTGCTTTATAACAAAGTGAATCAGCTATACATATACATATATCCACGTATCTCTTCCCTTTTGAGTCTCCCTCCCTCCCACACTCCCTATCCCACCCCTCTACGTGGTCACAAAGCACCAAGCTAATCTACCTGTGCTATGTGGCTGCTTTGCACTAGCTATCAGTTTTACACTTGGTAGTGTATATATGTGCATGCCACTCTCTCACTTTGTCCCAGCTTACCCTTCCCCCTCCCCATGTACTCAAGTCCATTCTCTAGGAGGTCTGCATCTTTATTCCTGTCCTGGCTCTAGCTTCTTCATGACCTTTTATATATATATATATATATATATATATATATTCCATAGATATGTGTTAGCATACAGTATTTATTTTTCTCTTTCTGACTTACTTCACTCTGTATGACAGACTCTAGGTCCATCCACCTCACTACCAATAACTCAATTTCGTTTCCTTTTATGGCTGAGTAATATTCCATTGTAGATATGAGCCACATCTTCTTTATCCATTCATCTATCGATGGACACTTAGGTTGCTTCCATGTCCTGGCTATTGTAAATAGAGCTGCAGTGAACATTGTGGTACATGCCTCTTTTTGAATTATGGTTTTCTCAGGGTATATGCCCAGTAGTGGGATTGCTGGGTCATATGGTAGTTCTATTTTTAGTTTTTTAAGGAACCTCCATATTGTTCTCAATAGTGGCTGTATCAATTTACATTACCACCAACAGTGCAAGAGGGTTCCCTTTTCTCCACACCCTCTCCTGCATTTATTGTTTGTAGATTTTTTATTGATGGTCATTCTGACCAGTGTGAGATGATATCTCATTGTAGTTTTGATTTGCATCTCTAATGATTCATGATGTTGAGCATTCTTTCATATGTTTGTTGGCAATCTGTATATCTTCTTTGGAGAAATGTCTGTTTAGGTCTTCTGCCCATTTTTGGATTGGATTGTTTGTTTTTTGGTATTGAGGTGCATGAGCTGCTTGTAAAATTTGGAGATTAATCTTTTGTCAGTTGCTTTGTTTGCCAATATTTTCCCCCATTCTGAGGGTTGTCTTTTCGTCTTCTTTATGGTTTCCTTTGCTGTGCAAAAGCTTTTAAGTTTCATGGGGTCTCATTTGTTTATTTTTTTTAATTTCCATTTCTCTAGGAGGTGGGTCAAAAGGGATCTTGCTGTGATTTATGTCATAGAGTGGTGTTCTGCCTATGTATTTATCTAAGAGTTTGATAGTGTCTGGCCTTACATTTAGGTCTTTAATCCATTGAGTTTATTTTTGTGTATGGTGTTAGGGAGTGTTCTAATTTCATTCTTTTACATGTAGCTGTCCAGTTTTCTCAGCACCACTTATTGAAGATGCTCTCATTTCTCCACTGTATATTCTTAGGTCCTTTATCAAAAATAAGGTGACCATATGTGTGTGGGTTTATCTCTTGGCTTTCTATCCTGTTCCATTGATCTATATTTTTGTTTTTGTGCCAGTACCATACCATCTTGATTACTGTAGCTTTGTAGTATAGTCTGAAGACAGGGAACCTGATTCCTCCAGCTCTGTTTATCTTTCTCAAGATTGCTTTCGCTATTCAGGGTCTTTTGTGTTTCCATAAAAATTGTGAACTTTTTTGTTCTACTTCTGTGAAAATTTCCAGTGCTAGTTTGATAGGGATTGCATTGAATCTGTAGATTGCTTTGGGTAGTATAGTCATTTTCCCAATGTTGATTCTTCCTATCCAAGAACATGGTATATCTCTCCATCTGTTGGTATCATCTTTAATTTCTTTCTCAGTGTCTTATAATTTTCTGCATACTTGTCTTTTTTCTCCTTAGGTAGGTTTATTCCTAGGTATTTTATTCTTTTTGTTGCAATGGTAAACAGGAGAGTTTCTTTAATTTCACTTTCAGATTTTTCATCATTAGTGTATAGTAATATGAGAGATTTCTGTGCATTAATTTTTTACCCTGCTACTTTACCAAATTCATTGATTAGCTCTAGTAGTTTTCTGGTAGCATCTTTAGGATTCTCTATGTATAGTACCATGTCATCTGCAAAGAGTGACAGCTTTACATATTCTTTTCTGATTTGGATTCCTTTTATTTCTTTTTCTTCTCTGATCGCTGTGGCTAAAACTTCCAAAACTATGTTGAATAATAATGGTGAGTATGGGAAACCTTGTCTTGTTCCTGATCTTAGTGGAAATGGTTTCAGTTTTTCACCATTGAGGATGATGTGGGCTGTAGGTTTCTCAAATATGGCCTTTATTATGTTGAGGAAAGTTCCCTCTATGCTTACTTTCTGGAGGATTTTTATCATAAATGGGTGTTGAATTTTGTTAAATGCTTTCTCTGCATCTATTGAGATGATTATTTGTTTTTTCTCTTTCAGCTTGTTAATATGGTGTATCACATGGATTCATTTGTGTATATTGAAGAATCCTTGCGTTCCTGGGAT
>NW_028293966.1:0-28940 GCF_964341445.2 Mesoplodon mirus | reverse complement strand
AAACAATCAGTGTAATAGCATTTAATCCAACTGAACGCTACTTTGCGACTGGCACAAATTTAAGAAACTTCACATATCCAAATTCCCTTGTCTTCGGCGATTTAGAGGTGAGAGCCTTTTTCCAGTGGTGAGTTACTTTATTATTGAAAAATTTATGAAAATTTCTTGCAGTTATTTGGAGCTTCTGCGACATCCAGGTTTTCTTTCACGTCAAGTCAGTGTCGAGGGTATGTTTAGAATGCATTTAGTACTGTGGAAGAAATAGCATTTTCTAGAAACACAGTTTTTTCAAAAATTGATGGACGGTTCGATTATTGGCCGAAGTGTTAATGAACATGGAGTTCTGTACTATTTTCAGTTTGTAGCATGCTTTTTGTACGTCGATGTTGTGATCTCAAAGTCATTCGTTTTTATCTAAGACTCGTGTACTTTTCTTGCTCAGTTCTACCGGTGAATTGTCGGCAACTGGTTCTAACTATAAAACACTATGACTGGTGGTGTTCAATTCAGATGCAAACAAAATGGGTGAGCTTTTTTGCAATGCATTCTAAATTCAAAAAAACCGATTCAGATGGACGTGCACTTTAAGTTACGTTCATACTGGAATGAACATGGTCTTAATAGGGAATTTATCTGGTTTACTAAAAAAGTTATTTTGTTTTACAGCATGAAATAACCAGTTTTTTCTCTGCACCTCAATTCATTAGGAAACCTTCAAAGTAAGTGAGTGATTAGGGTCAGAGGTCCATTTCTTCAGAAATAGCAGTAGATAGGAAGCTGATTCCAACCATTTAAGCATAGCTAATTGTAACAATTTGACTGTTCACCAGAGCAATGGCCTGTGAGTAGCTACGTATATATGTAGAAAATAGTTGGCCAAGTACCTATAGAGATTCGGTGGTTAAGAAATGCGATTTTTCTTTGTCTTTTGCTACGCACTCCCTCTAGAATACTGTCGTTTCTTGCAGTTTTTTACTTTATTGGACAGTTCTTATTCGCTGTGTGATACTAGGAGCTGAAATGGAATTCGGCAACCATGGTGGTACAATTGGTAACGTGGTATTCTTGGACGTTAGGGTGTGGACAAGTCTGTTTTTATGATTTCTTTAAGAAAAGCACAGTGCTTTTCTGATATCATTTTTTTATGTATGACGATGACTTGTCTTCAGAAATGCTTTGCTTGTAAGTGAAAGTACTAGCAGTTGTCATTTCAACTGGACAAGTGCTGCAGTCGATGCTGTGTTATAGTGGTAATATTTCTTGTCGTACTTTTCGCATTTTTTACCTTATTGGTGCTAACTACCCATTTCATTCATTACGTTACCATCTACTAAAATGTTTGCTTTGTTGTTTTAGTTCCAATCCTAAGCCTATTCACCTGGAATGTTGAACTGCGAAACTGTTCACCTCCTGCTCACAGAACAGGACGATACACCTCTAGATTGAACGGTTGCCGCAAGCTGTCAATGTAATTGAGCGAAACAGGAAATCTCACAGTAACTATCATTTTATCATACACTAAATTTTTGGATTTTATTGTGTTAATGACGCATTACTCGTAAGGCTGAAGGTGCCTGAAATATGCGGGTTGTATCTGACTCATTTTCTTTTTAGCAGTTTATTTTAGCGCACATTTTTTTCATAATTTTGGAACTTTCCCAATACAGATATTGCCTTTATTAAACTTAAACTCGTTTTATTCAATGTAGCTTTTGATCTCTTGGCTTTTATAGCACTAACGTGAAAGTTTTGAATAAGCCGGTCTCATTCTTTACCGCCGTCGTCGATAAGCGAAATCTTCCCAAAAGCCCACAAATGATTTGATTAAAGCCGCCCAATCTGTAATGGTTTTGGAACCTATTCCTTTAATTTAGCTGCTTCCTCTGGTTTCAGCAAAAATTGGTTTTTACGCGTAAGCATGTTCCCATCCAGTGTAAAATTTTTGGAGAACAACTACACCAGGTTAGGCAAAACCCAAGATTTATTGTGTTGTTGTCTGTTTTATTATGGTACTCTTCACAACGAATCTCTCACCTACAATCTCGAAAGTGAGACTTCTGGAATCGTGAGTTTCCATGAATGGGTCACGTAGCCGAAAAATGTACAATTAGAGTAGTTGGTTGCGTGGTGAACTCTTTCCATTCAAAGATTTTCGCGACGTTGTGAATCATATAGGATGCATATATTTCTCGATTATATTTATCGCCACTCTTACGACAGTAGAACAAGGCTAAGATCGTTGTTAATGACGAGAGCACTGAGATTTTTGGTGTAGTTTTAAGTCAAAGTTCGTTGACGATGACAAATTATAGAGGCACATAATGCAGTAGTTATAACATAGATATAAATCTGCTTGAAAAATAATAAGTGCAAAAGAGTTAAACGTTCACATAACGGGTCTTCGTGGTTCGTTCATTTTTTTTCTGTACTTTGGAAATTTCTTTTTTATTGAAATGACCCAAGCAGAAATATTTGTGAAATTGGCTGCATCCTGAGCTGTCCTGCATGACAGGTTTTGCATGGAACTCTAGTTGCGATATTTTAGTAATTTATTATAATAACTAAAACAGGTTTTTCTTTCTCCAGTTTTTCTGGCACTGGACCGACTGTGGCTTCCGAATCACTGCTAGATGGCCGTGTGGTTACTGCACCACCATTTTGAATAAAAATGAAATGAAATCCGATTTCATCATCTCATTTATGGTGATGTTTGAGAATTTTTCACAATAATTTTCCACGCATTATGGTTGTGGAGTTTTTAGCTGAGTAGGCTGCGTGTTAATGTGGCCCATTCCAGATTTTGAAGAAATAGGGAACATAAAAGAACCTAGAGGATGCGTACAAAAAAACATGGTAATGATTAAAGACTGTATAGAAAAAAAACGAAATACAGGGCGAGAAATGCAAAACAAGCGATATGAGTGTGGGTTGCTCTTATGCATCTAGCACGTAGAGCTCTTAGAAGAAAAGTTAGACGCCAGCCTACGCGAATATTTTCAAGAACTGCCTTGACTGCAATTATGCTAAATCTTTCTCTCACATTAGGAGATGATATTATTGACTGGTAGTTGTAAATCACACTGATGCAACTGTGTCGATCGATATACATGAAGGACAGTGCTGATAGAAATCGCTTACAGAATGTAGTGGCACCTTTCTCATTAATTGCTGTTTCCGGTAATATGGTTTGCATGCTTAAATTAAACAGAAATTAATGCGGATTTATACATAGTTCGGTTCTAGTGGTCACAGCTGTTTTTCCGAGGTGCGTCTTCGTATCGCATCGAGTCGAATCCGTTGGAGTAGAGCACTGCTCAAGTGAAGTACGCCCACTCAGCATCTACTTCATTTCAGCAGTGCTGAACTCCAATGGATTCGACTCCATGGGAAATGAAGAAAAACCACATCGGAAGAAGAGCTATGGACGCTCGAATCGAACCAACTGCGCTCTGGGGAAGACGAAGGCAACGAAGCGATAGTCACAGTAAAGTTTTATGACGACCTTGTTTAACCTTATGATTGTAGAGAAGTATTAAAAAAGGAAGAACACTATACATTTAAGTGCTTTATTGTCGAAACTGAACGTTCTTCTGTTCAACATAAGCATGCAAGTCTCATATGAAACAGCAACGAATGAATATAGGAAAATATTAATTGCTTCTCATACCAATATTATATTAAACTCAATTTACAGAAGTTTCACTTTCATCCTTTTTTTTTGCACTGAAAGTCTAATGTGATGATATTTTCTCCTGTGTTCACTAATGTTGCATGTAGACTGTGTATGTATTGACACTCCTAATTAGAAATCAAAATTTCCGTGTTACTTTACATTTTCCTCTTTTTCATGCTTTCAGTAGAGCATTGTTCCGAAGAAATCTCGATATTATACAATCATTTTACGAGTATGAGTAATTGATTTATTTTGGTTTGAATTAATAAACTTTGATCTATTGAAGGAATTCAGCTTAGAATAAACCTTATTGTGAGCAATGAGAAGGATTAGAATCTACATATTTTCGCGAATGAGAAAGAAGTTCATATTATGATTGCATAAATTGTAGCCTTCTGGAGCTGATGAAGTCGTTGAAGGCTGTTTCGATCTCGCCTTCCTTTCCTGAAGCATTTCTCGTACAGAAAGCTGTCGATATGCTTGAAGAATTGGTAGGCGATAGGCGAGAGGTCATGTAGGTGGATTAGACAAACTTCCGTAGCTCTGCTCGTTCAACCATGGTAGCGTTGGCAAAGGACGTGTGGCTATGCGTTGTCGTGGAAAGGGAATAGGTCCCGCGCTTAGAGAAATCGGGAATAGCAGTTATAGAAATACCACCGAACCCTCTACGTCACCTACTAATTCGAAATCGCTTGTGTGACCGTCTGTGCAGAACGCAGAAATGCACGATTTGCCCTCAGGGCAGACTACGGGGACGAGTATGTTGGCGAAACGGGAAGGCCTATTTGTGTTCGCATAAAAGAACACCTAGATGGGAAATCCAAAAACAAACCAAATACTCCACTAGGTGCGTGCAGGGCAGAAAAACATAACAAAGAAGATTTTGATATAAAAGTTAAGATCCTTGCACAAGAATCTAACCTATCAGTGCGAAAAATCATTGAGGCTTTTTGGAATCATCTCAGAAAGCCAAACATGAACCGCAGGGAAGAATGCCTCGTCATAACCCGTGATCTCGCGCGGTACGTCAATTTGATCTTCTAATTTGAAAATCTCGCGCGCTTTAGTAATAGATTCCTGTCACGGTACCAACGCACGGATGATCCACTTCTCGCGAGAAGTGAAAGAGTAGCGTACAGACGGTGAGCACTTTAGATTTATTACTGTTATTATTATTATTGCTATTATTTCATATTATTATAATCATTTATTATTATACGTTTGAAATATGGGTTTTGAAATTCTCTGCTTGGCTTTTAGGTATTTGATTTGGTGGACGCTTTCAATACCTTTGCAGACTCTGAAAAAGGCGACTACGTCGAAACGTCAGCCGAAATATATCTTAAGTAAATAAAAAATATTTAACAATCTCGTGTTTGTTTGAAGAAGGAAAACTAACCGAAACATGTAGTCTTTGAGCGGGTTCATTCATAACGGTATCGAGTGTCCATATCCGAAAGTTCTTAGCACTGGTTTCGTAAAAATCCAAGTTATAAAAAATCCAAACTGATCATATATTTAAAAATGTATATGGTTAACCATTCTCGAGAATGTGATTCCACGCAGAGTTATACCATTCAAAAATGAAAACTGTTCTCGCTCATAATGAACATTTTCGCATATTCTTGTTACCATGGAAATAGCGACCAGTAAAGAACCTATGAAGATTTAACGATATGAAAATAATCCATTTCTGGCGATGTGTGCTGCTAGAAAAAGGGTTCACCAATTACTTAATGTCACAGAGCGTCAAAATTATTAAGGAAGTCTCAAGCAACCCTATAGCTCTCTTTGTCTTAGTTTTTTATTAGCTTCCCTTGTTTATTGTACGCCTTCATGCAAATCAAAGCTTGGTCTTAGTAATCGTAGAGCAATCGAAAAAGAACTTCAGTATCCCTTAAAACATTCCATAGAAGCATCTCGTGGCGCGACATGGGCGAACGGAAACCTTATTGGTGTCGATCGAATTGTTTAGTGGAAGATATGAAAGAGGTGAACAGAGGCAACGGAGTTTACTTTCGTGGTGAATTTTCTAGAAGTCTTCTTCTTGAAGATCACTATGAAAAAGTTTTTCAAGATGCGTTGTCTTTTGTGGGTGTAGATGCCTCGAGGAAAGGTGCGGGAGTTGTGTAAATCTCGTCAATAACTCGAAGCTTTGATGTCTACTTTATTCAGTAAACATTTTATACAAAAAATTGCTATTCATCCACGTACAGAGTGATCAACGTCTTCGTAGTTTCAGCAATTTCATCACCGTCTTGCAATTCCTACAATAAACATTCTATATGCATAAAGTCATGTATTAAAATATCTTCACAAACCGAAGCGACATTCTGGAGAATTTTGAGCAAACTGCATGCATTTTGAACTCATGGTGTTTTAAACTGCTTTTAAATTTTTGGGCAATTATCATATATTTGACGGTTTCGTGACACCCATTTCCCAGGAAAGGTAAACTCGAGAAAAGTGAAAAGAAAATTCATGAGAAATTTTAAAAAGGTGAATTTTTCTAATAGAATATTCTCATATACTAAGAAGGAAAATTAAACATGAAAAATTAAACTAAATTCTTGACATTTTCCCAGCACAATGAATTTTGTACTATACTGAGGAATTCATAGACGATTACTCATCCCTATATGACCACTACCGAGAGCTTTTTTCTTCAAAAGATGAATGAATGAACACTAGTTGTTCAAAAGTCAAAACATGAACGAATGGTGGTGGTGTGATGGTGAATCATAATACACCTGGATCACCTGTATTCCCGTTGATCTTCGAGTGTATCGAGCGGGCGCCAGTATTGTCTCCATTCGTCCCTGTCGCGTGCAAGAGTAGCCCAATGGGTTCTGCTCGCTCCGGGGACACGTTGAGCATCATACCATTCCTTCAGCGTTTTTGTGAAGAACTCTGACAATCGGGTCGGTGGTCTTCCTGCTGTGCGCTTGACATCCCGAGGAATCCAATCCGTGACGGCTCTTCTCCATCGGTTGTCATTGAGTCGCATCACATGCCCTGCCCACCTTTTCTTTGACATTTTGGCGTAAAGAACGGCGTCTCTAATCTTCGATCGCTGACGTAGGTCCGAGCTTCGTGTTCCCTCTCTCACTTGCGTGGTACGGGTCCTCCTTGCATCGCCTTTCGACTGCCCGTTCGGTAACGCTGAGTGTTCTTTCATCCTGCTTACGTAGAGACCAGGTCTCTGATGCGCACATTAAGGCAGGAAGAATCGTTGCGTAGAAAGGTGGGCACGGAGCCGAGTGTTCTTCATCCTCCTCAAGAGGATGAATCATAATACAACAAAGAAAAATAGGAACGAAAAGAGGTAAACGGGGAATTGGCAAAGATGAAATAATTGCAAGTAAAACCAAGCCTTATTGATCTTACTAGTTCATAACGTTTGTATGTACTTTGTCGTGGAGGTCCATACACAAGTCAATTGTGTATCACATGAATTCGGCAACTAACCCGAGGAATTTCATCGGCCGCTATGTAGAGACCGGCATCGTCCAGTGTGACTGGATCAATGATTAACCTTCCTTCTTTGTCGACATGCGTATTATTAGATGCGGGAAGAATTGGCACACCGAACTGGAAAAGAGTACTAGAAAAGAATTTACAAATCGGTGACGAAAAATGGAGATATATTGAGTGAAAATCGACTAACCGCCGTAGTCCATTGCTTGCAATTTGCCAAGTTCAGTTTTAGATAGGGTGGGCAGTACCTGATGAATTCCTCGTCTTCTGATTCTTCACGAATACGCGCCCAATTCCTGATATCGAATTGATTAACTTGAAGAACAACACGATCGCCAACCTCAAAAAGATCTTCGAAATCATGCGATTACTCGAGATTTGGAGTTGTATTAATTCAACCTACTTTTGCTCGGTAGACAAAATTTGTTGGCAACGCATGACGAATAAATAAGAAAACAAGAAGATATTGAGCCCACGTCATCTATAAGTATCAGCTTAAAAATAGCTTCCATGACAGTAAGCAAATATGGATGACTGAAATCGAGGTAGGATTTTAAAAAGAGCGAATTAAATCCTTTATGTAATACGATATTTGAAAGAATGAATCTGTACAAGACTCTGTATCATATAGTCCTTCTGCTTTCAACAGATATTTGTTGACTTTACGAAGAAGTTAAATTACGAAAAAATCCGAACAGAAAACAATCTTTAGTTTGGAATCAATATGAAGAAAGATACCTTCGTAGGTGACTAGAAGTATGATGGCGGGCAAAGAAAGAAATCGAGCAACAGGAGAAGAGAAGCAGTAGAAAAGCTAGCAGTTCACCGCTCAAATGAAGTACACATACAACATTATTTCTTTGTATAGTAGATTTATATTATCACTATTTTGCTAACACGTGGCTCCACATGGAAGTCAAATGTTTTATTTTATCCAATGAGACCATAGAAACCATTTTTTTTCCAAAACTGTACTTCAACGCATTGGCCTGTCTAGCGCAGCGGTTAGAGGTGCCCTGCGATGTTGCGGTAACACATTTCTTATACCGAACATTTTTATTGCTCAACAATTTCTGCTTTAACGAAGCAAATGCTTTTTTCTAGAAAAAGAGTTTAGATAATGGCAATGATTCCATTCTAAACGTACTTAATTTCAATAGTCCTTCTATTTTCTATCCTATTTTTTCAATGAACGGATCTCCACTCACTGAGGGATCTCGAGCCGGTTATTCGAGAGGCTACGTGGTGCGTCTCCTGGTGGCGGATAACGGGTTAAACACAGACCAAAAGCGACGTTTGCTTACCAGAAACGCAAGTGGATCAAAGGGATAGATCCCCTTTTTTTTCTTGATTTTTTGTGCTGTGGTGATTTGGCCCATAATTTCAGTGCCTGCGTAGACATGTTCATGTATAAGTCGATTCGGCCCACAATCATCGGGGTTTGGCAAGTACACGGGAGACGGTTAGGAGTCGCCTTCAATAAATAAGCTCCATGTCCTCTCTGGGAGAGACTGGCGAGCCACCCATCAGCATATCCAGTCACGATGAACAGTCCCAGCGAAATCGTGGCAGGACTCATGTGCTTGTTTCTCTACTTATTTCAGTTCAGCTAACAATTATTCAAACTCAAAGAAGAATAAAATCTCCGCTCGAACAGCCAAGGAACAAGAACTCCCCTCCATAATAGCATTTGTAAAACAAGATCACTCTCTATTTGATACAATAATACTGACGTTTTTCTCCATTTCTTCGCGTTGATTAGTACATTGAAAAGACTGTTCAGATATTACCGCCAACGTGCTGAGATATTTGCAAAGCTTGGGGGCGGTACGAACTCCCAACCAGATGATTGCCCTTTCCGGGGGTCACCATTTATCCATTGCACCATCCGTACACCTCGCTTTGCCTTTCTCGCAGCGTGTTTTTTTTTTCTTGAATCAAAGAGGTGCGCATGGAGTAGAGTGTTCTTCTTCATACATCCTCGATGCTCTTAAAACTTCCCGGTTTGCTCTCTTCTTCCTGCTCAGCTCGGAGATATTTTGACAACACAAGCAATTTTAAAGCATAAAACATCTAAATAAAAATAAGTAATAAAGAAATAAGTATAGAATTTTATATAATATAAGATACTTCATAACAAGCTAAAAATTACTATGTTAATTGTCCTAATGCCTTTCTAAACCACTTTGACAGTAGTTGTTGTTGTGTAAGGAATTATTCAACAATTTTTCAATCGATATTTGTATATTGTCTGTAATCACGTCTTTATGAAATCGAAAAAATTATTTCTCACCCAATAGCTGGTTAGTGTTGTTTAAGGTGTTCCTATCTTTTTTTCTTAATCTTCATTGTGACTTGTTTAATTGTATTTTCACTTAGGAGAAACATGTTAGTGAACATTTTATCGACATTCTGAACGTAGTAATTTGAATATGTCCTAAAATTGTTGTAGGGCTAAAAATCTGAACTGTCTTTTCAGTCTACTTATAAAAGTGAAGAATTGGAGAAAAACGTCAGCATTATTGTATCAAATAGAGAGTGATCCTTGTTCTACTAATGCTTTTATGGAGGGAGTTCTTGTTCCTTAGCTGTTCGAGCGGAGATTTTTACTTCCATGAATTTGATTAATTATTAACTGAAGTGAAACACATTTTTTCAGGAGACAACTATGTCAACAAAAAGTCACTGTCCATGATTTGTTTTAGATATATCCTTTGCTTATTGGCGTGATTTTTCATCATTTTTTCGAATTTTTAAAATTTTAAAAGGTGATGTTCAAAAACATTGCAGATAGAAAACCATCATACTCAGAGGACTAAAATGGATTTCGTATGGAAATTTCTGTTAAAAAATATAGACATTGGTCACTCATTTGAATTATGATGTGGCTCCATCGGAAAAGTGATCATGAAGAATTTTGTGTCGAGTGTAAATCTTGTAAGTAAATCAGAATATTTGTCTAGAAAATGTAAAACATAACGTTTCAATAGCTAAAAGCCTTTGATTAAACCAGTATGATATCATATAGGTTGCGATGAAGATTATAAACAAGGCACAAATCCATGAGGAATTTCGCAACAAGTTTATTCCGCAAGAAATCGAATACCGGAAACGTCTGAACCACTCTCACCTCGTTGGATTTGTTCGCCATTACGATGCTATGCAGCGCATAATTCTTACCATGGAATTTGCACCGGAGGAGACATGGTGAATTTGTTCTTTAGAATGTTTAACAATGTAATTAAAATCGATTTCGTGCATAGGGGCAATGGATTAAAAGCAAATGTTATTTTTCACAGTTTTAAACAGTTGCTTAATTTTTGTCTCATGTTTCATTAGACATCCATTTAGTGAGAACGCAGAACACACACACAGTTATTTTGCATTTTCTAAATTTCTTTCTACCGTTTGTATAAAAGTTGTACTGAATTACCCCTCGAAGGTAGGAGTTGATAGTATACAAGGTCCATCTTATAACTTTCACAGTTAATAAATGTCAAGGATCCCTACGACAGTAATATAGCAACGGAGCAGCCATCCATTAGAAAATTGGAAACGCTGAATTTTTCATGCAGCCATTTAATGAGCCCTACTAGGATTTTGTTTTCTTTTGCCATCATGTAAACAAAAACGGGCCAGGTGAGGGTAAATCAATCAATGATTTGCATGTTTAAGTCATTTCCGCAGTGCACAATGTGAGTAGCACTGAAAAATACTTTTCACATAATTTCCAAGACCGACTGTCTTTTAACCTCGGCATTGTTTAATACTTCTTGATTCTTCTTCTTTGAACGAGCACGAGGTTGTTAAGTTTATTATGAGGCTGACGTTTCGGCCGTATCGACTGACAGCGATCTACCAAGCCAAACACGTCAATAACTCAAACAGAGAAACTCAAAAACCAAGTCCTAACCGCGTAAATAATATCCTTTTCACATATTTATTAAAAATAAATCAACATAGTGCAGCAAAGGATTGTGCATCGCGACGTCAAGAAGGAGAATATGCTCATCTTTCCCGATGAAGGCATAGTCAAACTCATTGGCTTTCGTTTTACTCGTAGCGTAAGTGTTTCTTTTCCATAAATCCTGTGACCACATATTAAGAAACTGCTAACCAAAAATACAGGTGAATCAAGGTGATGCGCTTCTGACAACTTTCTGTGGAACACAGGCTTATGCGGCTCCAGAAGATTTAACAGGGAACCGTATGATCGATATAAATCTGATGTTTGGTGGGTTTCAACGTAATACATATTATAAATCGAATTTGTTGATATTTGAGAACTGTCAAGTCGTGGCCCCGTGATGGCTTGGAAAATTGAAATAAAGGACCACTGTCTAGTAGATGGTGAATAATTAGGTACGGAGAACACTAAAGATAGATTAGAACAAAACGATATGTAATTTTTATTAGACGGTTGGCCCTTCTTTTAAACCAGCTTGTTACATAATCGTGTGATCATGTTTAAGAAACCTAACCTATAAAAGCTTATAAACTTTAGTGGAGTGAATCGTTTGTTCATCATCAGAATTCCACCATCACAAGAAGAATGAACTAAGCATGCCGCGTAGATAATCGTACTTGAATGACTGATGAAGTTTTTAACACCCGTAAAGATATCAGTCCTTTGGAAAGCCTGTTGAAAAAAGAATTTACAGGTCATTTGGAATAATTGCGTCAGCTGTTGTAACGCCTCTTTGTCATAGAGGGATGCGCCATGCATTCAACTTGTTAATCGGTGAGTTCTTTCTTTTCTACTCCGTCGATATGGTAATGTTTCTCTTTTTTGCTGTCAAGATTACAGCATTGTTTCTATGATTTTAGCATCTAGTATACTTAAATTCGTCACAGCCAATATAATGATGAATATGACTACATCGAAAAAAAATTGACAAATATAAACGGCGTTTAACATCATGTTCTTTACTTATTGCTATAGGCGTCTACACGTATCTATAGAAAAATACGCCCATGACTATGAAGGCAAAAGAACCACAAGAAATTTTGCGCAGATTTGTAGAAATAACCATGCCAGAGAAAGTCGCTTAGTTTCGTTGATATTATGAAACTAGCGCTATAACAGAAAGTTTTTTCACCGCAATCTCGATTTTTAGGCTTCGAGACTATGAATATCCACAAAACCTTCGCCTTTCCGAAGTGTCGTTCTTCAACTGACACCATGACGACATTTTCCTGGAAGAACCGACCAAACATCTGCCAATGTGACTGTTTACCCAGGTTTCAGACATTGCCACCATATATTACCCAACAAAACCACCAGGACTGTTTGAAGTACAGCCGAAAGCACACAGTGACCAAAAGTAATCTATTGTGCATCATATAATATCCACGTATGCTTTGTTTAATACTTCAACATTGGTAATGAATAGATTCCCACATTCACTTTACCCTTAAAAATATAATATCTTATTGATTTTCATTATTAACTGTCTATTTCTTTTTTCGACAGTTTTATTATTAATCGAAATATAACTGCTTTGATGCTGAGATATCTGCAAAACTTGGGGCAGTGTCGTTGCATTCGAACGATGACAATCCAGAAGCACTATATTTCTAAACAACTTCACATTACTGTAGAAGTGTACGACATTTCAATAGAATAAATCATTGCAAGAATATTTGTCATTGAATCCGTCATCAAGTTAACTACGAAGGCTACATCTGTAGTGGACTTGCAGATGATATCTTCTCATTTTTTCCAGTTTGAACAGCATGCCTATTGGTAATTTAGTTACATTTTCCCAAAAAAATTACCGCCTCAATGTGGGAAATTGGTTTCCTGCATGACGCAGGTAATAATTAAAACTAATAGAAAATGAAATTCTCTAGTAGGATCGTCGTGATAGACGAGTTTGACTTTTCTATCGGCAACAAAGCTAACAAAAAACGTATGCTGTTGGAACTACGTTCTAATTTTTTCTGGTTTTCTTAGATGTGGTTTGCGTATATGTTCGTATCGACGCAGAGGGTGGCTCTGGTATGATATTTTCTGTTCTATTTCTTATTTCAGTAGTTTTTATTGCTTTTCTCATGTATAGTTTTTTGCATACTATAATAGTAGTCTACAGACCCTCATTTTTGTTCACCTCACCATATTTTTGCAAAATTATGCTTGCATTCTATTTTAAATGAACCACTTCAGAGTGAACTTTATCAATAAAGTTTAGAAGTATTGGAAACTACAGATCTTTTCCAAGGACATGGAGATGAGAATGTGGAACTTTCTCTTTATGCAGCGCAAACGTGGAAACAATTGAATGAGTGGGAGTTCGAATTGAAGGAAATTATTGTCAATAAGTGCATCGCTTATGTTTGAGGCCGCCCGGCTTGCGTTAAAAGTTTCAGAATTTTTGTTTTCCTCTTTTTGGACTTTGATTTTGAGCAAGTTCTAATGTAAATTAGCACTTTTTAAAAGTTATGTTCAGTTGTAAATAAGTAGAGATTTCATACTATCTCGAAATTATTTTCATTTGAAGGTTTTCACAGTACGTTATCGCTAGGTTTTATGAACTACGAAGAGGTTTTTCTATTTTGCGATTCGGATTCTTTCAAGACAACACTGATTCTTGCAATTTCTTGATCGACCGCTGAGAATCATGTATGCGTTTCTCACTAAGACGATTTCCCTTAGAGTCACTCAAATACTGACTTCAAATCTCTTCATGTCGGCTAATCTGCCCGTACGTAAAGAGGAAACTTAATGACGGCGGGCTCTATTTTCTAAATCCGTTTTCAGGCTGTTATCCTACAAAGCAAATCATTTCTGTTTCTTCAGATATGTAAAACCGTACGAACAACAGAACATACGGCATTTTCTGTTTGCGGAGACCTTGGCCATATAATGAAGTTTTCCTTAGAAAGTGCTCGATTTGGTAATCGTGATCGAACAATTCTGGCAAAGAGGGGCTTCTTGGTGTGTGGTTCTTTTTTTTTCTTTAAGTAGATTTCCGTTGTCGATAGCATTGATTAATCGGGTTGTTGGTAGTGATGCTATTTAATGCTCTGCATTGCTGGATAAACATAGCTTATCACATTCAGATAGTGCTAGTATTCCTACAGCTGCCCGCCTGAATACAAATAATTACAGTTGTTGAAAACATGATAGTTTAAAGAGTTCTAGATGTGTTTTTTCTCTTACATATACAACTTTAAGATATCATTTTCCTTTTATAGTTGCTGAAAATTTAATATTTGAAAAAAAAAACTCAACTTTTCGATTTAAAATAAGGCAACAAGCGCCCGCATTAGCAAAATGAATGTCACCGCCATGTCGTGGTGAGCGAAATCCCACTTATTCATTGCTTTTCTCCGAGGCTCAACGAAGGGAATTTGAAGAACGATAGCATTTCGTTACTGAGGAATAATGGCGTTTACATATTGCTCGCAATGGTCTGTAGATATTAGTGATTTTTTACTCTAGTTATTTAAATTGGAGATGATATGTAGGGCTATATTTTTGTTTTAAAATTTTATGTAGATTGTTATTAGAAGTCGTAGTCATGCGTAAGAGTGATAAGAGTACTAGAAAGCACTGGGTTTTTAGCTTTTTAATTTTGAATTTGCTGGATCATTCGGTGCTTCGTCACTTCCAAAGCATCAATTGGATTTGCGGGCGCGTGTATAACGTATCATTTCGTAAGTACCGTTCCAATTATGGGAACGTTTGAAGGCTCTAATAATCAGTATTTTATGGCAAAAATAATGCTGTCTTGGTTTTCCTATCGAGGCCTATTATGAAGCGTTTTTTATGAGCTTTGTATACACTCTCAGATTCGTGGTAGCTCAAAAATGTTAGAGGACCTCGTGAAATACATCTACGTCATCGGGCACACTTAGGTGGCCACATGATGTGCGCGGATTCTGTCTGAATACTCTCACTGGATAGTTTTCCCTTCTTCAAACAAACACGAAGTTATTAAATAATTTTGATTTATTTGAAATATATTTCGGCTGACGTTTCGGCGTAATTGCCTTCTTCAGAGCCGTAAAAGTAGGAAGAAGCAGTAGGAAAAGACGGAAAGCCGCATTGTCCTAACGGCATTACTCAATTAACATAA
Organism: Mesoplodon mirus; assembly: GCF_964341445.2. Taxonomy (NCBI): domain Eukaryota; kingdom Metazoa; phylum Chordata; class Mammalia; order Artiodactyla; family Ziphiidae; genus Mesoplodon; species Mesoplodon mirus. The sequence goes on along the minus strand of NW_028293966.1, from coordinate 13,709 downwards.
CGTGCTTATGGAGAGATCGCTATAAAAAAAAATCTTTAAATATAGCAGTCTATCGAGCACAATTTGAATAGTTGGGAACGTATTTGTCTTTTTTATTTGGGATATATTGAAAGAACTTCAACTCTGGCGCTAAATGGTATGAGGGAGGTTGCTGTCAACTGGTGATAATGAACGTCCACAACATTCCCTTCATAACGACTCAAATCCTTTCAAATCATTAGGCTAAATGACACAAAGCCATGTCACCTAGCCTAAAGATATTGTAATTTATATGCTAGAAAAAGTATTGTAATCCAAATAGTCACTTAACAGATAAGCTTGCAAACGATGTTATACAACAGTGATGTATGCAATGAATATTTTTTACGAGATGTATTTGTAAACTTAGTCACAAAAAAATGCTTCATTGTTTTTAAATCGACCTAATATTTGGTGTTTTCCTTCCAAGTTACAATAAATTTAGGTGAAATTGTTGAAACTGAACATTTCAGGGTGTTAATACTTTTCTGGTAGTCATGTCGTTGGTAAAAGGGTATGACGTGCATCGAAACGCGAGTCTGATAAACTTCACTGATAAACAATCAGTAGACTGGATGTTTCTAATGAGAAACTGTGGAAAGTTTCCGAACAATGACATGACGAATGATATTGTGGCAATACAGTTGGATAGAAATTACTGAGTTGTAAAGAAGACGAAAAATCATCGCTATTCATTACTGTTGGTCAAAGCCTATTTATTCGCTTAGTTTTGTTTTCTATTTCGTGGAACACTACGCAATTGGAATTGAGACGTTTCATATATCGGCCATATTTAGGTTATTCGCAAAACATCTCTTCTTATATATTGTTGCCCTTTTTCTTAGCATAGTTTGCTTTCTCGTTCTTCTTTTATAACCCATTGCAATCCATCATCAGATTACGGTAAAAGTGACTACCCCAACGATCTGTCGTGATCAATGTGAATAGTCTCTAGTGGTGAAAATGTTATTCGGCTCTATTAAGAGATGCCTGAAAAGAGGGTCTAACAAATTCCGCGGTAGTTATTGAGGTTCAACCAAACAGTTTACTACGCTAGTTAATTCGAAAGCACTTGTATTAGCTTTTATATAAACAGTAAAATATGTGATGTGCGTCTGTGACAAGTCGACAAATATCTGCCAGGATGCCCATCGGCGATCCCCGCCCATCCGAAACCAGGTCAATTGCCAGCACCCAGACAGCAAATGTACGGCCAGCGAGCGGTCGACTCATCCAATCGGTGTAGTTGCGCCACTTCAATGTATCGTAAGTTCTCCTTGTTAGAGAATGTTTGTATTACTCTACTATTCTTCATAATAGCTAGTGAATCCACAATGTAAGCGTTAATGTAGTCGCCAGTCCAACCAGTAATTATATTGCTTCTCGCTGTAGAACACATTACTCAATTATCCCATGTATGTACATTGCTAAGTAATGCTTGCATAGCTCTTCTGTTCTCACATCCACAAAACGTTGATGTGGTCGTTAGTTGTGTGTGTATTATGTATATAAAGGGTTAACTTTTCAAATTTAAGGTAAACCGTAAACAACAACGACAACAAACAAACCGACAATACCCGCGTGAGAAATAGCAAGCAAATCGGTACGTTCAAGGAGTACTAGGTCAACGACAGAAGCAAAAAGTCGCAGATAACAAAACCAAGATCAACCATTGAGTCCCGCTGTGCCACATTGGTGCATCGATCCAACACAGAGGACTCAGGTCAGTTTACTTCTGTAATTCAAAAAAAAAAGTTATGAAACCACATTATGCCGCTCCTTGGATCAGTTGCAAGTTGCAAACGATCTCTCGCAAGTTACACTAAAGACCTGGAAGAACTTGTAACAGAGTTTTAAAGAGACCAATAAGAAATGCTCAGCATCACATCTGCACAAGGGGAAATTACACTAAACTTCGTATAAAATAGTCTACAAAGGCGTAGGTGTTCTCGAAGAGGGTTCAGCAAATCGTGAACGTGCACTGCTTGAATTTGAGGCGAATCGTATTCAACAGACGTTGAGGAAGATATTCCTGAAAATTGAACGCCTACAAATTTTTTTTACTTCTTTTATAAACACCCTAGATGCTCATTTGAAAGAATGGTTACACCTGGTGAGGAAAATCTTGATCCAAAAGTTGACAGCTGTTCTCCGCCGATGCACGAGCTTGGGCATCTACATCATTAATACCTGCCTAAATAATAGTAATTCAACCGCTACTAAACCAACCCGATAATGCATTTTCAAAAAACAACGAATGTGAGTGTCATTAATGACTATTTGTTTTGTTTTCCGATAAGCAAATCACAGCAACCCTTTCACCTTCATAGTGGGCATAGAATGAATCAATAATGCAGTTCATAAACGTAGTTGATAATAACAAAGACACCTCTAACCCACTATATTGCTGTTACATTTAATATATTTGATAGTTATGAAGAGTCTCGCCATAATATCACACCTTAATGCAGTCAGCAATACTACTTACAATACTCCTTACCACTTGTACATACCCCATTAGTTTCTTAGATTTCGAAGACACAACTATCGCAATGATTTTCCAATGTTCCACAAGCTGCCATCACCCCATCGTGATGCGAACTTGGTACAGTATTCGTCTGGAATCATCCTGTTCTCTGTAGTTCGCCAGTTGGCAACTGCCATCGATAAAGGTAAAGAAGAGCCATGCAGGACTATCCAGAATACAAGAAGAATCCACTAGTCCATCACTCGATGGCATTTATAAGGAAAGCCAAATTGTCGAGCAATAGATGAACCCACACCTGAATTATGAACATTTTCGCGGATGATGGATGCGGGGAAGGAACTCTTGTGAAAGAACCGCTATGACCCGTTCAGTATTTGGTTGCTGGTAATTTCCAGACTGTTTTTCACAATGGAGAGATCGAATCTTTGTGTGAAGAACTTCAGAGAAGCGCGCACTTTTCAACTATCTACAGAGCAAGACCATAAATACTTATCTATTTCGTTTTATTGTAGGAATTTTATGAGTGAGAATTGAATTGAGGAATCAGAGCTGGAATAAGAAAAGAGGCAGATAAAAAGTGATCTACCGATCTCCAAAGAAAAGCGTTTAGTTGCCGAATTCCGGCGTTTATGTTGACGGCTGTCTCATCTTCAAAACCGATGATGAATAGTTTCCTCCATGTCCTCCTCATTCACTGTTTCCTCTTCCATATCAGTTAGCTTCTCAACTTTTCTGCAAATCAGAGTGCCTTCAATGCCATTGAAAGGCACAAAGAGCATCTGTCCAATTCGTACAAGTATGTCGGCATGTTAATTTAATATTATAATTTTAAAATGAAAAATTTTACCGATAAGTACATTAGGCAGAGCTAAAGGGAATATGCTTATCTTTCAATGTTAAAGTTCTACTAAATGTTCTAAGCACTCTATTAAACACGAATATGAGAATTAGTGTAAAACTAGGTAAAATTACGTGTATCAAACTATGATATTAGAACAGTATAAGTTGATTTGGAAACTAACATTGAAGATTGAGAATGAATACACAAGTCTTTCAATAGATAGCAGTTTCGTAGCTAATGAATAAAGGAAGGGATTCTTTTGATGGTCGATTGGTCCCGCATGGAATTATATTCGTGCTTACCGTATAAACCGGACGATTCTCGTGTTAAATTGCGTCGAATGCGTTGGCCTAAAAAACTCATTCCTTCATTTTGTTATTGGTTCATGATTACTTGCTTACTCTATGACATTACAGTTGTTTTTGTGAAAATTTTTCACCGTTTTTAGGTATGAGGATAACCAAACAATCAGTGTAATAGCATTTAATCCAACTGAACGCTACTTTGCGACTGGCACAAATTTAAGAAACTTCACATATCCAAATTCCCTTGTCTTCGGCGATTTAGAGGTGAGAGCCTTTTTCCAGTGGTGAGTTACTTTATTATTGAAAAATTTATGAAAATTTCTTGCAGTTATTTGGAGCTTCTGCGACATCCAGGTTTTCTTTCACGTCAAGTCAGTGTCGAGGGTATGTTTAGAATGCATTTAGTACTGTGGAAGAAATAGCATTTTCTAGAAACACAGTTTTTTCAAAAATTGATGGACGGTTCGATTATTGGCCGAAGTGTTAATGAACATGGAGTTCTGTACTATTTTCAGTTTGTAGCATGCTTTTTGTACGTCGATGTTGTGATCTCAAAGTCATTCGTTTTTATCTAAGACTCGTGTACTTTTCTTGCTCAGTTCTACCGGTGAATTGTCGGCAACTGGTTCTAACTATAAAACACTATGACTGGTGGTGTTCAATTCAGATGCAAACAAAATGGGTGAGCTTTTTTGCAATGCATTCTAAATTCAAAAAAACCGATTCAGATGGACGTGCACTTTAAGTTACGTTCATACTGGAATGAACATGGTCTTAATAGGGAATTTATCTGGTTTACTAAAAAAGTTATTTTGTTTTACAGCATGAAATAACCAGTTTTTTCTCTGCACCTCAATTCATTAGGAAACCTTCAAAGTAAGTGAGTGATTAGGGTCAGAGGTCCATTTCTTCAGAAATAGCAGTAGATAGGAAGCTGATTCCAACCATTTAAGCATAGCTAATTGTAACAATTTGACTGTTCACCAGAGCAATGGCCTGTGAGTAGCTACGTATATATGTAGAAAATAGTTGGCCAAGTACCTATAGAGATTCGGTGGTTAAGAAATGCGATTTTTCTTTGTCTTTTGCTACGCACTCCCTCTAGAATACTGTCGTTTCTTGCAGTTTTTTACTTTATTGGACAGTTCTTATTCGCTGTGTGATACTAGGAGCTGAAATGGAATTCGGCAACCATGGTGGTACAATTGGTAACGTGGTATTCTTGGACGTTAGGGTGTGGACAAGTCTGTTTTTATGATTTCTTTAAGAAAAGCACAGTGCTTTTCTGATATCATTTTTTTATGTATGACGATGACTTGTCTTCAGAAATGCTTTGCTTGTAAGTGAAAGTACTAGCAGTTGTCATTTCAACTGGACAAGTGCTGCAGTCGATGCTGTGTTATAGTGGTAATATTTCTTGTCGTACTTTTCGCATTTTTTACCTTATTGGTGCTAACTACCCATTTCATTCATTACGTTACCATCTACTAAAATGTTTGCTTTGTTGTTTTAGTTCCAATCCTAAGCCTATTCACCTGGAATGTTGAACTGCGAAACTGTTCACCTCCTGCTCACAGAACAGGACGATACACCTCTAGATTGAACGGTTGCCGCAAGCTGTCAATGTAATTGAGCGAAACAGGAAATCTCACAGTAACTATCATTTTATCATACACTAAATTTTTGGATTTTATTGTGTTAATGACGCATTACTCGTAAGGCTGAAGGTGCCTGAAATATGCGGGTTGTATCTGACTCATTTTCTTTTTAGCAGTTTATTTTAGCGCACATTTTTTTCATAATTTTGGAACTTTCCCAATACAGATATTGCCTTTATTAAACTTAAACTCGTTTTATTCAATGTAGCTTTTGATCTCTTGGCTTTTATAGCACTAACGTGAAAGTTTTGAATAAGCCGGTCTCATTCTTTACCGCCGTCGTCGATAAGCGAAATCTTCCCAAAAGCCCACAAATGATTTGATTAAAGCCGCCCAATCTGTAATGGTTTTGGAACCTATTCCTTTAATTTAGCTGCTTCCTCTGGTTTCAGCAAAAATTGGTTTTTACGCGTAAGCATGTTCCCATCCAGTGTAAAATTTTTGGAGAACAACTACACCAGGTTAGGCAAAACCCAAGATTTATTGTGTTGTTGTCTGTTTTATTATGGTACTCTTCACAACGAATCTCTCACCTACAATCTCGAAAGTGAGACTTCTGGAATCGTGAGTTTCCATGAATGGGTCACGTAGCCGAAAAATGTACAATTAGAGTAGTTGGTTGCGTGGTGAACTCTTTCCATTCAAAGATTTTCGCGACGTTGTGAATCATATAGGATGCATATATTTCTCGATTATATTTATCGCCACTCTTACGACAGTAGAACAAGGCTAAGATCGTTGTTAATGACGAGAGCACTGAGATTTTTGGTGTAGTTTTAAGTCAAAGTTCGTTGACGATGACAAATTATAGAGGCACATAATGCAGTAGTTATAACATAGATATAAATCTGCTTGAAAAATAATAAGTGCAAAAGAGTTAAACGTTCACATAACGGGTCTTCGTGGTTCGTTCATTTTTTTTCTGTACTTTGGAAATTTCTTTTTTATTGAAATGACCCAAGCAGAAATATTTGTGAAATTGGCTGCATCCTGAGCTGTCCTGCATGACAGGTTTTGCATGGAACTCTAGTTGCGATATTTTAGTAATTTATTATAATAACTAAAACAGGTTTTTCTTTCTCCAGTTTTTCTGGCACTGGACCGACTGTGGCTTCCGAATCACTGCTAGATGGCCGTGTGGTTACTGCACCACCATTTTGAATAAAAATGAAATGAAATCCGATTTCATCATCTCATTTATGGTGATGTTTGAGAATTTTTCACAATAATTTTCCACGCATTATGGTTGTGGAGTTTTTAGCTGAGTAGGCTGCGTGTTAATGTGGCCCATTCCAGATTTTGAAGAAATAGGGAACATAAAAGAACCTAGAGGATGCGTACAAAAAAACATGGTAATGATTAAAGACTGTATAGAAAAAAAACGAAATACAGGGCGAGAAATGCAAAACAAGCGATATGAGTGTGGGTTGCTCTTATGCATCTAGCACGTAGAGCTCTTAGAAGAAAAGTTAGACGCCAGCCTACGCGAATATTTTCAAGAACTGCCTTGACTGCAATTATGCTAAATCTTTCTCTCACATTAGGAGATGATATTATTGACTGGTAGTTGTAAATCACACTGATGCAACTGTGTCGATCGATATACATGAAGGACAGTGCTGATAGAAATCGCTTACAGAATGTAGTGGCACCTTTCTCATTAATTGCTGTTTCCGGTAATATGGTTTGCATGCTTAAATTAAACAGAAATTAATGCGGATTTATACATAGTTCGGTTCTAGTGGTCACAGCTGTTTTTCCGAGGTGCGTCTTCGTATCGCATCGAGTCGAATCCGTTGGAGTAGAGCACTGCTCAAGTGAAGTACGCCCACTCAGCATCTACTTCATTTCAGCAGTGCTGAACTCCAATGGATTCGACTCCATGGGAAATGAAGAAAAACCACATCGGAAGAAGAGCTATGGACGCTCGAATCGAACCAACTGCGCTCTGGGGAAGACGAAGGCAACGAAGCGATAGTCACAGTAAAGTTTTATGACGACCTTGTTTAACCTTATGATTGTAGAGAAGTATTAAAAAAGGAAGAACACTATACATTTAAGTGCTTTATTGTCGAAACTGAACGTTCTTCTGTTCAACATAAGCATGCAAGTCTCATATGAAACAGCAACGAATGAATATAGGAAAATATTAATTGCTTCTCATACCAATATTATATTAAACTCAATTTACAGAAGTTTCACTTTCATCCTTTTTTTTTGCACTGAAAGTCTAATGTGATGATATTTTCTCCTGTGTTCACTAATGTTGCATGTAGACTGTGTATGTATTGACACTCCTAATTAGAAATCAAAATTTCCGTGTTACTTTACATTTTCCTCTTTTTCATGCTTTCAGTAGAGCATTGTTCCGAAGAAATCTCGATATTATACAATCATTTTACGAGTATGAGTAATTGATTTATTTTGGTTTGAATTAATAAACTTTGATCTATTGAAGGAATTCAGCTTAGAATAAACCTTATTGTGAGCAATGAGAAGGATTAGAATCTACATATTTTCGCGAATGAGAAAGAAGTTCATATTATGATTGCATAAATTGTAGCCTTCTGGAGCTGATGAAGTCGTTGAAGGCTGTTTCGATCTCGCCTTCCTTTCCTGAAGCATTTCTCGTACAGAAAGCTGTCGATATGCTTGAAGAATTGGTAGGCGATAGGCGAGAGGTCATGTAGGTGGATTAGACAAACTTCCGTAGCTCTGCTCGTTCAACCATGGTAGCGTTGGCAAAGGACGTGTGGCTATGCGTTGTCGTGGAAAGGGAATAGGTCCCGCGCTTAGAGAAATCGGGAATAGCAGTTATAGAAATACCACCGAACCCTCTACGTCACCTACTAATTCGAAATCGCTTGTGTGACCGTCTGTGCAGAACGCAGAAATGCACGATTTGCCCTCAGGGCAGAGACGGCGATTCGATGAGCTCGGGTAAAGGGTACAAAAATCTGCGGGGACGAATGTATTGGCGAAATGGAAGACCTCTTAGTGTCCGCGTGAAAGAGCACCTAGATGGTAAATTTAAAAGCAAGCCAAACACTCCACTAGGTACGCATAGGACAAAAGCGGAGAAGATTTTGATGTAAAATAAATATCCTCGCACAAGAATCTAATATATCGGCGCAAAAAATTCTTGATGCTTTTTGGATTAATCTCAGAAAGCCAAACATGAACCGCAGGGAAGAATGCCTCGTCATAACCCGTGATCTCGCGCGGTACGTCAATTTGATCTTCTAATTTGAAAATCTCGCGCGCTTTAGTAATAGATTCCTGTCACGGTACCAACGCACGGATGATCCACTTCTCGCGAGAAGTGAAAGAGTAGCGTACAGACGGTGAGCACTTTAGATTTATTACTGTTATTATTATTATTGCTATTATTTCATATTATTATAATCATTTATTATTATACGTTTGAAATATGGGTTTTGAAATTCTCTGCTTGGCTTTTAGGTATTTGATTTGGTGGACGCTTTCAATACCTTTGCAGACTCTGAAAAAGGCGACTACGTCGAAACGTCAGCCGAAATATATCTTAAGTAAATAAAAAATATTTAACAATCTCGTGTTTGTTTGAAGAAGGAAAACTAACCGAAACATGTAGTCTTTGAGCGGGTTCATTCATAACGGTATCGAGTGTCCATATCCGAAAGTTCTTAGCACTGGTTTCGTAAAAATCCAAGTTATAAAAAATCCAAACTGATCATATATTTAAAAATGTATATGGTTAACCATTCTCGAGAATGTGATTCCACGCAGAGTTATACCATTCAAAAATGAAAACTGTTCTCGCTCATAATGAACATTTTCGCATATTCTTGTTACCATGGAAATAGCGACCAGTAAAGAACCTATGAAGATTTAACGATATGAAAATAATCCATTTCTGGCGATGTGTGCTGCTAGAAAAAGGGTTCACCAATTACTTAATGTCACAGAGCGTCAAAATTATTAAGGAAGTCTCAAGCAACCCTATAGCTCTCTTTGTCTTAGTTTTTTATTAGCTTCCCTTGTTTATTGTACGCCTTCATGCAAATCAAAGCTTGGTCTTAGTAATCGTAGAGCAATCGAAAAAGAACTTCAGTATCCCTTAAAACATTCCATAGAAGCATCTCGTGGCGCGACATGGGCGAACGGAAACCTTATTGGTGTCGATCGAATTGTTTAGTGGAAGATATGAAAGAGGTGAACAGAGGCAACGGAGTTTACTTTCGTGGTGAATTTTCTAGAAGTCTTCTTCTTGAAGATCACTATGAAAAAGTTTTTCAAGATGCGTTGTCTTTTGTGGGTGTAGATGCCTCGAGGAAAGGTGCGGGAGTTGTGTAAATCTCGTCAATAACTCGAAGCTTTGATGTCTACTTTATTCAGTAAACATTTTATACAAAAAATTGCTATTCATCCACGTACAGAGTGATCAACGTCTTCGTAGTTTCAGCAATTTCATCACCGTCTTGCAATTCCTACAATAAACATTCTATATGCATAAAGTCATGTATTAAAATATCTTCACAAACCGAAGCGACATTCTGGAGAATTTTGAGCAAACTGCATGCATTTTGAACTCATGGTGTTTTAAACTGCTTTTAAATTTTTGGGCAATTATCATATATTTGACGGTTTCGTGACACCCATTTCCCAGGAAAGGTAAACTCGAGAAAAGAGAAAAGCAAATGTGTTCCCTATATTCGCATTGATGACAAATTTTAAAAAGGTGAATTTTTCTAATAGAATATTCTCATATACTAAGAAGGAAAATTAAACATGAAAAATTAAACTAAATTCTTGACATTTTCCCAGCACAATGAATTTTGTACTATACTGAGGAATTCATAGACGATTACTCATCCCTATATGACCACTACCGAGAGCTTTTTTCTTCAAAAGATGAATGAATGAACACTAGTTGTTCAAAAGTCAAAACATGAACGAATGGTGGCGGTGTGATGGTGAATCATAATACACCTGGATCACCTGTATTCCCGTTGATCTTCGAGTGTATCGAGCGGGCGCCAGTATTGTCTCCATCCGTCCCTGTCGCGTGCAAGAGTAGCCCAATGGGATCCGCTCGTTCCAGGAACACGTTGAGCATCGTACCATTCCTTCAGCGTTTTTGTGAAGAACTGCGACCATCAGGTCGGTGGTCTTCCTGCTGTGCGCTTGACATCCCGAGGAATCCAATCCGTGACGGCTCTTCTCCATCGGTTGTCATTGAGTCGCATCACATGCCCTGCCCACCATTTCTTTGACATTTTGGCGTAAAGAACGGCATCTCTAATCTTCGATCGCTGACGTAGGTCCGAGCTTCGTGTTCCCTCTCTCACTTGCGTGGTACGGGTCCTCCTTGCATCGCCTTTCGACTGCCCGTTCGGTAACGCTAAGTGTTCTTTCATCCTGCTTACGTAGAGACCAGGTCTCTGATGCGCACATTAAGGCAGGAAGAATCGTTGCGTAGAAAGGTGGGCACGGAGCCGAGTATTCTTCATCCTCCTCAAGAGGATGAATCATAATACAACAAAGAAAAATAGGACCGAAAAGAGGTAAACGGGAAATTGGCAAGGATGAAATAGTTGCAAGTAAAACCAAGCCTTATTGATCTTACTAGTTCACAACGTTTGTATGTACTTTGTCATAGAGGTCTATACCCAAGTCAATTGTGTATCACATGAATTCGGCAACTAACCCGAGGAATTTCATCGGCCGCTATGTAGAGACCGGCATCGTCCAGTGTGACTGGATCAATGATTAACCTTCCTTCTTTGTCGACATGCGTATTATTAGATGCCGGAAGAATTGGCACACCGAACTGGAAAAGAGTACTAGAAAAGAATTTACAAATCGGTGACGAAAAATGGAGATATATTGAGTGAAAATCGACTAACCGCCGTAGTCCATTGCTTGCAATTTGCCAAGTTCAGTTTTAGATAGGGTGGGCAGTACCTGATGAATTCCTCGTCTTCTGATTCTTCACGAATACGTGCCCAATTCCTGATATCGAGTTGATTAACTTGAAGAACAACACGATCGCCAACCTCAAAAAGATCTTCGAAATCATGCGATTACTCGAGATTTGGAGTTGTATTAATTCAACCTACTTTTGCTCGGTAGGTTTTAAAAAGAGCGAATTAAACCCTTTACGTAATACGATATTGGAAAGAATGAATCTGTACAAGACTCTGTATCATATAGTCCTTCTGCTTTCAACAGATATTTGTTGACTTTACGAAGAAGTTAAATTACGAAAAAATCCGAACAGAAAACAATCTTTAGTTTGGAATCAATATGAAGAAAGATACCTTCGTAGGTGAGTAGAAATATGATGGTGGGCAAAGAAAGCAATCGAGCAACAGGAGAAGAGAAGCAGTAGAAAAGCTAGCAGTTCACCGCTCAAATGAAGTACACATACAACATTATTTCTTTATATAGTAGCTTTATATTATCACTATTTTGCTAACACGTGGCTCCACATGGAACTCAAATGTTTTGTTTTATCCAATGAGACCATAGAAACCATTTTTTTTTCCAAAACTGTACTTCAACGGATTGGCCTGTCTAGCGCAGCGGTTAGAGGTGCCCTGCCATTTAAATAGATCTGAAGCAAGGCATAACCAACATCTGGAGCTTTAAGGCATCGTCTCGGCATTGTTGATATTCCACGAAGAGAACCTGGCATTGGGGCATTAGTTTTCCTTGATTTCTTCATTGTCTTATTTTCATACGAGCTTAACAACTGTATGATGCAAAACAGCGAGGCGGTGAATAATTTTCCTGTAATAGTCATACTATATAGAAAACGAACAAAAGTCGCTAAGAAATACGCTATTCTTACTGTCGGCAAATGTTGCGATAACACATTTCTTATAGCGAACATTTTTATTGCTCAACAATTTCTGCTTTAACGAAGCAAATGCTTTTTTCTAGAAAAAGAGTTTAGATAATGGCAATGATTCCATTCTAAACGTACTTAATTTCAACAGTCCTTCTATTTTCTATCCTATTTTTTCAATGCACGGATCTCCACTCACTGAGGGATCTCGAGCCGGTTATTCGAGAGGCTACGTGGTGCGTCTCCTGGTGGCGGATAACGGGTTAAACACAGAACAAAAGCGACGTTTGCTTACCAGAGACGCAAGTGGATCAAAGGGATAGATTCCAATTTTGTGCTGTGGTGATTTGGCCCATAGTTTCAGTGCCTGCGTAGACATGTTCATGTATTCGAGCGTGAATATGCACTACGAGTGCAGATCATATTCATATAAGTCGATTCGGCCGACAATCATCGGGGTTTGGCAAGTACACGGAAGACGGTTAGGAGTCGCCTTCAATAAATAAGCTCCATGTCCTCTCTGGGAGAGACTGGCAACCACACATCAGCATATCCAATCACAATGAACAGTCCCAGCGAAATCGTGGCAGGACTCATGTGCTTGTTTCTCTACTTATTTCAGTTCAGCTGACATTTATTCAAACTCAACGAAGAATAAAATCTCCGCTCGAACAGCCAAGGAACAAGAACTCCCCTCCATAATAGCATTTGTAAAACAAGATCACTCTCTATTTGATACAATAATACTGACGTTTTTCTCCATTTCTTCGCGTTGATTAGTACATTGAAAAGACTGTTCAGATATAACAGCCAACGTGCTGAGATATTTGCAAAGCTTGGGGGCGGTACGAACTTCCAACCAGATGATTGCCCTTTCCGGGGGTCACCATTTATCCATTACACCATCCGTACACCTCGCTTTGCCTTTCTCGCAGCGTGTTTTTTTTTTTCTTGAATCAAAGAGGTGGGCATGGAGTAGAGTGTTCCTTATCTTCTTCATACATCCTCGATGCTCTTAAAAGTTTCCGGTTTGCTCTCTTCTTCCTGCTCAGCTCTGGAGATATTTTGACAACATAAGCAATTTTAAAGCATATCTAAATAAAAATAAATAATAAAGAAATAAGTATAGAATTTTATATAATATAAGATACTTCATAACAAGCTAAAAATTACTATGTCAATTGTCCTAATGCCTTTCTAAACCACTTTGACAGTAGTTGTTGTTGTGTAAGGAATTATTCAAAAAATTTTTCAATCGATATTTGTATATTGTCTGTAATCACGTCTTTATGAAATCGAAAAAATTATTTCTCACCCAATAGCTGGTTAGTGTTGTTTAAGGTGTTCCTATCTTTTTTTCCTAATCTTCATTGTGACTTGTTTAATTGCATTTTCACTTAGGAGAAACATGTTGGTGAACATTTTATCGACATTCTGAACGTAGTAATTTGAATATGTCCTAAAATTGTTGTAGGGCTAAAAATCTGAACTGTCTTTTCAGTCTACTTATAAAAGTGAAGAATTGGAGAAAAACGTCAGCATTATTGTATCAAATAGAGAGTGATTC